>NC_091206.1:22096488-22396488 GCF_040958095.1 Procambarus clarkii
TTCTAGGTCCGTCATGCTGTCGAAGTAGGATTCAAAATCCACTCCTTCCTGACCGATGTCCATGAGAGTAACGCTTGCCACTTCCACGAGGAGATTCAAGAGGACGGTCTTGTTGAATGCCTGGTTTTTAAGAGGGGTAGTCCTGACCGAGCCATTGGGACGCATTGTATCACCCCCCTCAATGGGTCGCAGTGGGGGTGGATATCTTGTAAAGTCAAGACTGTTGGTGTTCTACCTGACAATAAAGAACATTAGGAGGCCCTCAGTCTTCTCCTGTGTATCTAGAGGGCGAGTTCTGACCTAAGAAATGCATGTTGCTGATTATCACACAATGGGGAGCTGATACGTCCGTTCTGGTGACGAGCGTGCAGAAGAATCTGTGTTCCCAGATATGGCTTTGATAAAAAAAATTGCACACAAGCTAGGTCAAGAGGGAGCATCGGTAATATTCTCAGTCACAATCACATGGCGAATGTTTTAAGGCACAGACTTGAACGCCGTACTCTAGAGTAAAATTTAAAAAAATTGGTTCTTACTTTTTTATAAATAATGTGAGGGATATATATGTATGTACTCCTCAAAACACTTGAACGACAATAAATCTTATTTTACAGGGGAAAAAACACACACCTTGGGGTACAATTTTTCAAATGGGTTTTATTGAGCATCAACAGAATTATTTTACACTGAATAAATATGGGGCACTGTTAGGCTACAGGATTTTTGAGATTATGAGGAATATTTTTTTAGCAAGCATTTGCCTTAGGGGATGCAGTGACTATTGGATCCACACAAACTGGGACTTAAGGTCACCTTAAGGTCACCTTAAGGTCACCTTAAGGTCTCCCTACAGTTCCTTGGTGAGCTATAAAGGTAACATGGGTTTTAACCACATACAAAACCCTGGTACTTAAACCCTTTACAAACAGAGACCAAGGTTGATGGGGTATAGATCACGTGTCACATTATTCCGAGTGAATGAATCAATAATACATCACTCACACACAGGGTTCTATAAACAAAGTTTAAAACTGCCTATCACTAACACAGAAGGAGCACTGCTTTAGAATGTAGAGAAAAATGCACTAATTATTGTAAGAGACCGTCGCCCGTCTCACAGAGGGCGACCGGCCTACTCTTCGTCCTGCCCACAACAGCGCCCACGAGAACTTCTGTGTCCAACCGCCCGGTTCCAATAATCTTTCTCACACACCAACCCGCTTTCGCGCAAGACAGTATATATAGGACTTATATACTTATTAATAAGCAAAATAGTGACTAAGCAATATGTGACATATTCCAATCCATATTTTTTCCAAGGCACTAACTCTTCCTATCAGTTTTATTAAACAATAGAAATTTTATACAAAATTTGACAATATCCTGAGATACTTTACAATTTAAATATTTTAGTTTTGTTTTATTATTTTTATAAAAATTTAATATCAATATAGGTATATGTTCAGTACTAATTGTAATATCTTAACATACTAAGAAGGTTAGATTAGGTCGGTGTTTTCTGTTCAGCATTTCAAGGTAAACTCAAATATTCACAATAAATTAGTATGTCACATATACACTTATTCATATGCCAAATATTGACTACAAGCATGTGCGAGAACGGGTTTTGCACACGCACGCGCGCGCACGCACACACACACACAAACATTTTGGAGATAGGTATGTCTTATAAAGTTCCAGGCTGCTTTTAATATACAGGTGTTGTTTCTATTTATTTTCCAGCACTGAATATACTTTTGTAACCATGTATTTCTTTGGTGTTTACACTGTTCTAGGGATGACACTTTTCTGCTATGACAACGCTCTGCACATGAGCAGAACTGACCATTGTACTGGCGGAGATTCCAAATGCAAGACGTCAAGAGTTCCAGACTGTGTTTCAACATTCAACACTGCTGTTTCTGTGTGTCTACCGAGTTACACCCTTAACAATGGTCTCGCTCTTACAGAAGTCCCATTCTCGTGGTTACGAGGGAAAAAGACAAATTCATGTAAATTTGAAAAATGTACGTCTATTTTTCCTAGTAAATTCTAACAAATACAGTATGCAAAATCCTAGTGTTACTTATTAGCTAGCTAAATGACAGACAACAATTTATCCTGTAACCAAGCCAAGTGGGGATGGCTCTCCTCTTGTTCAACACAGCAGGAGACTTCTACAACTTAAAATACTTCACACCTTCAGGGTCACTTCCAAAACTATTTCACTTGACTAGTCAGGACTGACTAAACCAATGGAGGAGAGTAAGAGGGAGATAAGCATGATGTAGACTTGATCACTTTAATTGCAGATGTAGACGTGGCAGCAACTAGAAGAACATACATATGGATCAACAATGAGAGGTTTCCCTCTTTGGATCCTGGATCATATCTTATGTTACTGACATCTGTTAGTTTGAGTAACGGGAGCCAAGAAGCCTTACTCACTGAGTAAGTAAGTGACTTACTCACTCAGGTGACTTACTGTCACAAGTAAGTAATTATCAAAAGAAGGCACCAAACTGGGAAGGCTATGTAGCACCATCAAATGTGCAGAATAATCAGAGGGCGCTAAATATCACCAAGGATGCCAATACGAGAACAAAAATGCATAAGGCGAACGATATCAAAAGTATCCGAGTCACCAAGAATTCTATTGAGGGACAGGCGACCGCGAGGGGCGGTCGGAAAGCAAGACACACACTCGTCCTGGAAGTCAGGACATTCATGAAGGACATGCACGACCGTAAGAGGGACAATGCAATTAGGGCAATAAGGAGCAGGGCGGCGCTCCATCAAGTGACCATGGGTTAAGCAAGTATGGCCAATACGCAACCTCGCCAGAGCTGTTTCCCATCGCCGGTTACGGAAGTAGGAGGACGGCCACGAGGAAACATAACATTTAAGAGTACGTAGTTTGTTACCAGTAACAGACAACCAAGAAGCCTGCCAACGGGTAAGGATGGAGGAATGGATAACCGGGTAAAAGTCGGAATATGGAATACCTTTACGCTAGATGAGACAAGAGCGGACAGCTTTTTTGGCGGCAGCATCCGCACGCTCATTTAAAGACACATCAATATGGCTGGGAACCCAACAAAACTCAACTGACTTAAATTTACTGTGAACAAGAAACAGCCAATGCTGGATCTCGACAACTACTGGATGAACCAGATTAAAGGACCTGAGAGCCATGAGGGCACTACGAGAGTCAACAACAACTACAAAGGAAGACTGACAACGAGAAAGCAGGAGATAAAGAGCATAGAGAATAGCATAAAGTTCCGCTGTAAAGATGCTAGTCTCCGGAGGTAAGCGACACATAAGTGCAATCAGGAAAAACAACAGAGTAGCCAACACCGTCCGCAGACTTAGACCCATCGGTGAAGACAGAAACGAAGCGGGAGTGAGGAGAAAAGTGCTCAAAGAAAAGGCGTTTTAGAACCGTAGGAGGGGTAAAAGCTTTAGTGATGCGGGTCAAGAATGTACAAAACTGCGGAAGGGGGACTCTCCACGGGGGCAAAGAAGGAACAACAGGAGGAGAAACATTAGAAACACAAACGGAAAGAGAATCCAGGAGGCGAGATAACCGAACAGAAAGAGGGAGGTGGTGAAGAGGAACGGGAACCGCAGGAGGGGTAAAAGTTAAGGCACGACAGAGGCGAGAGGAAGGATGTTGTAAGGACCGCGCAAGATAGCGAAGACAGTAGCGATCACGGCGGTCCTGGAGAGACAGGAAGCCAGTGTCAACATACAAGCTAAGGACGGGAGTCGAAAGAAGGGCACCAGAACTGAGTCGCAACCCAGTATGGTGCAAAACATCAAGACAGCGAAGAGTAGAAGGAGAAGCAGATGAGTAAGCAGGGCAACCATAATCAAGCTTAGACAGGACGAGAGGAATGTAAAGCAAGGAGTGCGCGCCTATTCACTCCCCAAGAAGTATGGGACAATACCCGAAGGAAAAGGGCCTTAGAGCACTCAACACGGAGGTAAGAGATATGGGGAGACCAAGACAAACGAGTGTCAAGGAATAACCCCAAAAGCTTCGCGGAATCTTTGTATTCAAGGGGATGACCATAAAGTGACAAAGAGGGATGAAGAACGACCCGTTTCCAAGAAAAAGTCATGGCACAAGTCTTAGAAGTAGAGAACTTGAAGCCATGATCGGTGGCCCAAAACGACACGGCATCAATCGCAAGTTGAAGCCGGCGCTGAAGGAGAGGCAAATCATCACCCTGACAGCAAAGGGTAAGATCATCGACATAGAGAGCGGAGAAGACACCTGAAGAAAGAGAGGAAAGAAGACCATTGAGGGCAACCAGAAAAAGAGTAGTGCTCAGAACACTACCCTGGGGCACACCTTCGTATTGCTGAAAAGAGGGAGAGAGAGCGGTACCAAGGTGCACCCGAAAGGAACGACGAGAGAAGAAGCTGTGGAGAAAGAGAGGGAGATGACCACGAAGGCCAAAAGAATGAAGCTGGGATAGAATATGATATCGCCAAGTGGTGTCGTAAGCCTTTTACAGGTCAAAAAGGACGGCAACAATGGAGGACCTCACAGCAAAAGCAGTACGAATATAGACCTCCAAGTTCACCAGGACATCTGTCGTGCTGCGGCACTTGCGGAAATCAAATTGAGAAGAGGAGAGGAGGTGATGGTGTTCCAGGAACCACATCAGACGAACATTAACCATACGTTCAAAGAGTTTGCAGACACATCTTGTGAGGGCAATAGGGTGAAAGTCCTTAGGGGAAGTTCCCAGAGACCCTGGTTTGCGAACAGGGAGGACAACGGCATCGAGTCAGTCCTCAGGGACTGACAACGACTCTCAGATCCGATTATACAGACTTAGTAAATACTGAGACGTGCACGGAGGGAGATGGCGAAGCATCTCATAATGAATACCATCGGAGCCCGCCGCCGTAGAACCGCAGAGGGCCAGGGCAGAACGAAGTTCAGAGAGAGAGAAAAGGGATCGTTATAGGAAAGTCGAAGACGAGTGCAGAAATCTAAAGGACGAGACTCAAGGACAGGTTTACGAAGAAGGAAAGATTGGGGAAGATGAAGACCAGAGCTAACAGAAGAAAAGTGGGAACCCAGTTTGGTAGCAACCTGCAACGGGTCCGCCACAAGAGTACCACAGAGGTGAAGAACCGGTGAAACATCGGGAACGAACTTACCCGCTATCTTGCGGAAACGCTTCTAGATCTGTGGCAGGGGAGTTTCGGACGTAATTGTGGAGACATAAGATGCCCAACATTCATGTTTAGCCATACAGATGGCCCTACTGGCCACCGCACTCGCTTTCCGAAAGAAAAGAAAAGAATTGGCCGTCTGCCGACGGCAGTGCTTCTTCCAGGCTGCACGCTTACAGCAGACAGCCCGAGCACAGTCTGCATTCCACCAGGGAACGCACTTCAGCGGACCCCGAGAGGAAGAGCGAGGTATAGAGAGGAGGGTAGCGTCGAAGACAGTGTCATGAAAAAGGAGGAGAGCGCGAGAGAGAGGCAGAAGCGAGAGGTCAGAGAGAGCAGCACTGAGGGTAAATAGGTTCCAGTCTGCTTTAGCAAACTGCCACCTAGGGAAGGAGAGGGAAGGACGAAAAGAGAAAAAGGAAACAAGGATGGGGAAATGGTCACTGCCATGGAGGTCATCAAGAACCTGCCACGTGAAATCTAAGTAAAGAGAAGAAGAGCAAAGAGAAAGATCAAGACAGGAAAAGGTGCGAGTTCGAGAGTCCAAATGAGTGGGCTCAATAGAATTCAGAAGAAACAGGGAAGAAGAGAGGATAAACGGCTCAAGAAGGCGACCTCAGGTATTCGTCAGAACATCACCCCAAAAAGAATGACGACAAATGAAATCACTCTGCAGGAGCACAGGCTCCGGCAAGGAGTCCAGGAGGTGTTTCGGATCAGGAAGAGAAAGCAGGACACTCGGGGGGAGATAAATGGAACAAACTGTGTACCATTTCCCCACAAAGATACGAGCAGCGGAACAATGGAGAGGCAAAGGAAAAAGTAAGGGGACAAAGGGAACATCAGTGCGAATCAAGAGAGTAGAAGAATTAGGAGCCCCAGCAATGGCTGGGGGAGGGGAGAGAAAGGAATAACCAGGAAAACGACCAGGACGAGCACCAAGCATCGGCTCCTGGAGACAGACACAAAGGGGCGAAAACCGCAAAATCAGAAGTTGGAGTTTGACAAAATTGGCGTAATAACCTCGAACGTTCCATTGAAGAATAGACATCGACGAGAAGAGAAAGGATAACAACAGAGAACAAGGAAGAAACAAAGGCGAAAGAGGAACACAGCACGTTAAAGAATATCAGGGTCGGGATCAGGGTCAGCAAAGTCAGGGTTAGGGGGCATAGGTAAACTGAGCAAAGACGGAGGGAAGGAAACGGGAGAACAGAGCAGAGGGGGGCGGGCGGGGTCCGGGGGAGGAGGAGGAAGAGGAGGAGACAACGGAGAGGAGCAGTCAAGGACAGCAGCAGGAAGAGGGGGAGTAGAAAGAGGGAAGCGCACCTCAGCAAGAGCAGCAACTGAGAGGGAAGCGGGGGGCCAAAGAAACCTCCATAGCAGGAACAGGGGGCGCAACCACCGAAATGGGAGGGAAAGGAGCGATAGAGGCAGAGGTAGGGGCCGAGGAAAAAAGTGAAACCTTCTTACTCGCCGGGGAAGAGGAAGGAGAGGAGCCAGGTTAACGCTTCTGACGTAAATAGACCGGTTTCCCAGCAACTAAGTACTGGGCAACGGATGCGTACAGCACACACGACGGCCGTTTGGAGAGCGATGGACATCAGCCCGCACCGACAGGCGGTGCGGAGAGTCAAGAGACAGAGGGGAAGGAGGGACGGAGGGAGACGAGGAAGAAGACACAGGAGACAAGACAGACCGGGTAGGAAAGGAGAGGAACCCCAGACAGAGGACCAGGAGTGGATCCTTCGGGACAGAACCCAAAGGAACAGAGGAGGGGGCAGTGGGCGTATCAGGGTCCAAGGCCCGGAAACGGTTGTGAGTCTGAGGAAGGTGGGAAGGACGAGGAGAGGAAGAGCGCAACACGCGAGCATAAGAGATATTAGCATGAGGCGGGAGCCGGCGAACCTGGCGCCTCACCTCAGGAAAAGATAAACGCTCCCGGTTCATCAAGTTGAGGACGGCTGCCTCAAGCTTGTAATGGACACACGCACGGGAGAAGGTAGAATGGGCCTCACCACAGTTGAGGCAACGAGCCTGGGGAGAAGTGCACTCCGACTTAGAGTGACCTTCGCCACCACACAAAGGACAGAGAGAGAGACAGTCACAGAGTAGCGGAGGGCACCATGCCCAAACCTCCAGCACTTGTTACAGAGCCTGGGAGAAGGAATGTACTCCTGGACAGAACACGTGTTATATGGGGGGTTGTTAAGGGGTTAATACATAAGTACATGAATTATAGGAGTATCCCTTCTTCCTGTGTGGGAGTGCATTGATCAACACTTAGACTGACATATATGGTCTAGTAGCAAGGTATTATTACTGTGGATAGTTTATTTTGGGGGCCGG
Organism: Procambarus clarkii; assembly: GCF_040958095.1. Lineage (NCBI taxonomy): Eukaryota > Metazoa > Arthropoda > Malacostraca > Decapoda > Cambaridae > Procambarus > Procambarus clarkii. The sequence goes on from NC_091206.1 coordinate 22,104,034, forward strand.
GCCTTTTAGCTCTCCCATATTTGATGCTCTTGTCTTCTAACTACCCTTACCCCTTAATAGTACCAGTCCCCCATAGAAGCCCACCACATTTATATTATAACAAGTGGGTAACACCACCAGGTAACCAGGTAACACCTGGCACCAGCATGAATGACAGAGGGTGGAAGGGTCCGACCATCAAAGGTAATCTTTACAACCCGAAGGGGTTGACGGCGACTACCACGAGGGAGACGAGTAAACGTGTCCACCTGGAGAATAGAATGGCCCTGGGCATCAAGTATATGTCGAATATCGTCGTGGCAGTCTCGCAGATCCCGAACACCGGTCGCACATGGGGCGGGAGGAGAATCGTGCCAACACTGGCGTTCAACTGAGCGTTCTTTGAGACCCGAACAGGGGTCTCGTCAAGGCAGGATAAGGCAGCCAAGCGGGAAGCTGCATCCTGAGAAGGAGCAGCAACAACACGTGTACCGAGACGAGTGGGGTTGAAGGTAACAGAGACATCCACGGAATCAACGAGATGTCGATGGAGGGAGAAATCGTCAGGAGGCGCAGAATCAAGAGGGAGGAGATCAAAATATTTGGCCCACGAAGCGGGACCAAACAAAGCTTGATAGGTATCAGTACTGGAAGGAATCGAGCGAGGGCGGCCGTGACGAGAATGGCGTTGAGAACCCCCAGAGTGAGAGGGGTTAAAAGGCGCAGTAGTTACAAATAGAAGTGGAGCCACGTCAGGGGACGAGGTAGTCACTACTGGGGGCTTGGGGCTCGACCCAACCACAGAGGAGGGAGGGGAGCCGAGGGGAGGAGTCAGAGAGGCCAAAGGAGGAGCAAGGTCGGGGCCCAATTAAGCGGAGGCTACAGAGCCCGGTCTTCCAACACCGACCGACTCGGGGGCTTGGTCTCCCACCCCACGAGCCTGAGAAGGTAAAGGAGAAACAGCAGAAACAGTAGATATCATCGCTACGAAAAAGAAACGTTCATGCACGAATGTACCCCCCACACCCACCATGGAGCCACAATTAGAGGCAGCAACAAGAAGCTATCGCCGATCATGCCGGGGCCCCCTAGGGGTGCGTCGTGAGTATACGCCCCACAAACGCCACCTTAAGAAACCGACAGTCCGTCGAGATCGGGTTCAGTGACGAAAGGGGGATTGACAATAAAAGGTTCCCCTCGCTCTCGACGTTGGGTACAACAGTTCTACGGGTGCAAGAGTATGCCTCCTCAAGCACCCGGGGGTCAAAATAGCAGACGTCCAAAGGAATAACTAAAACAAGCAAAAGGTCGGCAGGAAACGGCAAGCAGATAGGAGAAGAGAGGGGAGAAAAACGAAACAGAGGGAAAAAGAAAAGGTGCTCAGCACAATTGGAGAGGACGGCAGCAGGAGCACAAGGCTATAAAAGGACAGAGGACCGTCCCAAGGAGCATCACACTCCGGCAGCCGCCCACTAAGCCCCCACATGGCATCAATGAGCCGAGCGGGGAGGGGGGTTACTGTCACAAGATGCCACACTACTGACCCATGTCTGCTTAATTTGACTGTACCCATGGTCTACCAGGGAAAACTGAAGCCGAAAGAGATAACGACTATGATGGTCATTTGATAACCATAAGGGTACTCAAAGAGGAGACTCCTGCATACGTTACACTTATTATTTCACAGTATCTTGTAACTAAACGGCCGTAACTTTACTTGAAGAAGTCCAAGAAAAGCTGCAAAGTGTTGGTACCATTATTACTGATTATTATATTATTACTTCTTTTTCCTCTTAGTTCTTCTAATGTTACTTCTTCGCATGTGCATCATTTTTTTTAAAGACTTTCCCTACCTCTCCTCAACCTCCACCCACGGTCTATTCTGTCCGACTTATCGGTGTGGCTGTCCCAGGCCTATCCCTAAGGGTTGCATGTTGGTCGGTCACTGAACCTCCACACTATGACGTGTCCGGCAACAGGTACCAATAATCTATAGAACTATAGCAGTGACTTACCTAACTAGATAAAACATAATATACAAAAATTACACTTGGAGAGCAGAAGTTGGCCATCTCGGGTAGATTGAGTCTAGTTTTAGATCTGGTCTGCATAGTATGGGTAGGTCTAACATATCCACTCAATTGTAACACTTATTTTCCTCTTCTTTGGCCTCGTCTGCATGTACCCCGATTGTCTAGATCTGCGTGGGGCAAGTGTAATTCTTCTTTAGGGTGGAAAAGTTTTAATTTATTAACATTTACCAACTTCTGTTCCTTATCATAAATATGGGTTATTAGGACGTTAACAGGGCCAGTCTTCCGAATTACTCTGTAAGTTCCTTTCCACGTATCCCACAAGAATGGTCTCTTAGGTTACTCTTAGACAACAATAACAATGTAGTCTTCCTGCATTTTCATGGTTGTGAACCGTTATATGGAACTCGAGTATAGAGTGACTCGTGGCAAGTGGGAATCTTCCTTTGCTGCCAGGCCATCAGCCTATTGTGGTCGGCAAGGACGGGAAAATCACGTCCCTCGAGAATATGCCTGGTGTTGCATGGCTGCATATTTGGCAACGCGTGCCCTGTCGAACTTGCTGCATTTAGTCTACTAGAATCAAGCTCATCGAAAAGAATGCAATAGGTCGCCAGGTGTCAAAGATTAATTTAAGGATTATAGCTTCTATTGCAGTGTTGGGAATGCATTCATGAAACTATTTGGGCCAACGAACACTGGATGGCTGAGAAGAGAGAGTTGTGCTAGCTACTGATTAAGGTTGGTGAATTCTACGTTCTCCATTGGTGACCACGGCATGAGGAAACTTGGATTCCTCCTTATTTATTATGCAGGTTGTATAAAAGTTCCAAGATATTATTCTACGGGATAAACATTGTAAAAATTACCCACTCAAAAACTCCTGAATCTTCTTATCAGTGGTCTGTTATGGAAACTGAATATGCCTATCGAAAATTAATTTTCTTGGTTAATCTTGGATAATTAATTGTCTTGGATAATTTTTGGCCACAACTGCAAAATCAAGCAGAAAGCGCTCTATGATGCAGCTGGTGGTCAAATGTAGTGACTTGCTATGCAACCTGTCCTCTTAAAAAGAACGTCAACATTTGCCGTTTGACTCTACGGCTGTTTTTGGACGTTATTTTGTGTAAAACTACGTCTATTTTCGCTTCCATGGACTATCTCTTGTTATACAATGAAATACCACACTCTTATTATTCTATAACTCACTGACTATGCTCTGATATTTGTTCTTCAAGTAAAAATATATATATATTTTTGCCTTAATTAGGCCATAATCCAGAAAATTCCAGCCTATCGATCTTTATATTTAGGAAAACATCTAATAAATTTGGAAATGAATTTTTCGTTCGCCGACAGTTGCCTGTTACTATTTAACCCTCTATGCTTTAATGTCGCTGGTCATTGTGACTTTCCCAGGATTTATATATGTTTTGTAGTAGCATTTAGTCAGACTACAGTATTTTAACTAATGGGAAACCTCTATAGTTGTCGTAAATTAATAATAATCATTTATCAAATAATAAATTAGCAAACATATGCAACATTTTATGTTACGACTTTTCGGGTAGGCCGTTCTGTTTGTTTACAACCCCAATGGTTCAAAATACACAATAATTTTAATATATAAGTGACTAAGTATGCTCTAATATATGGTCCTCAATGAAAATTATCGTTTTTTTTTGTTAATTTGTCCATAATGAATAAGATTCCTTACTGTTGATCTTTATATTAAGAAAAACATCTAAACAAATTGGTATTGTGTTTTCGTTCAGATAAAGTTTCCAGATACTATTTCCTAGTTATCAATTAATGTAGGTGGTTATTTTAATTCGCGGCTACCAGGGGTTTTCTCCCATTATACAATATAAATGTACTCACTAACTATTCTCTGGTATCTGTTCTTCAAGTAAAATTACCTATTTTTTTGTTTAATTAGTCCATAATTCACAAAATTCCTTCAGGTCGATCTTTATATTTAGAAAAACATCTAATCAATTTGGAATTTAATTTTTCGTTCACCTACAGTTACCTGCTATTATTTCATTGTTATATTTTATGTCGCTGGTCATTACAATTTTCCAAGAATTTAAACAGCTAAACAGCAAGTAGCATCTTGTTAGAGTACAGGAATTTACCTATGGAGAACCTCGATAGCTGCCGAAAATTATTAATGATTATATATGTAATTTAAAATAATGAATTATATACCATTTCTTATGTTACGTCTTTGGCGGGTAGGCCGTTCTGCGGGTTTACAACCGAATTGTTTAAAAATCACACTATTTTAAATGTATGAGTCACTAGTATGCTCTGATATATATATATGCATATATCATATCCCAGCAAACATTTTCATGTTTTTAAAACATCCTAAAAACGACATTTCATTGTTTTCAGCACGTTTATAATTACGTTTAGAAAAGGTTTTTTGAGAACTTTTATATACAACCTTAGAACGTAAATAATTAACATTTCTAAAAACTTTTTTATGATCTTTTAATTACCTACATTAAAACGTTTAGGGTAAATTAGGGCATAATAATTTTGTAATTCATATCTGAAATAGAAAGGGAGAGAAAGAAAGAAGACATATCTGAGATAGAAATGGACATCCTATATATATATGTGTAAATTACAAATAAATAGGGTACAAAAAGAATTAAAATATTATATTTATTTAATTAAGAATGAGTAATACAACAAAATATATGTAATAGCTCGAAATATATAGACTATATCTATAACAGAATATAAAAGTAAAAATTTAAAAATCTATAAAAATCTATATATGCAATATGTGAACACAATAGATTTTGTGATCAAGCAGCCTGTGATTCATGTCATGCTGAGATCAGTCTGACGTTATAAGCAGTTATTGTTACTTAAAACTAAAACAAGTAAAATTTTCCGAGTATACATATAACACTATAGTTTTTCTATGACTAATAATAAAAATCTATTAATCAAAAGTTTAGGACTAATTAACTAAAAATAAAAATCTACAAGTGAATGTAAACACAGTCAAGTATAATATTCATGTAGAAAGAGAAAGAAAAAGAGAGAGAAGGAAAGAAAGAGAAAGAAAGAAAGGGAGAAAGAGAAAGAAAAGAAAAAACAGTCATGTATAATATTCATATTAGCACCATGCAATATAACTTAGATTAAGTAAAAAATCTCAGACATTTTTAAATCAAATGAAATATGAGAGCCAGAGAGAGAGACCCAGAGCCAGAGAGAGAGAGCGAGAGCCAGAGAGAGAGCGCCACAGAGCCAGAGAAATAAAAGCCAGAGAGAGAGAGAGAGCGTGAGCCAGAGAGAGAGAGAGTCAGAGAGAGAGAGAGAGCCAGAGAGAGAGAGAGAGCCAGAGAGTGAGAGAGAGAGAGCCAGAGAGAGAGAGAGAGAGCCAGAGAGAGAGAGAGCCAGAGAGAGCCAGAGAGAGAGAGAGCCAGAGAGAGAGAGAGCCAGAGAGAGCGAGAGCCAGAGAGAGCGAGAGCCAGAGAGAGCCAGAGAGAGCGAGAGAGCCAGAGAGAGCGAGAGAGCCAGAGAGAGAGAGAGAGAGAGAGAGAGAGAGAGAGAGAGAGAGAGAGAGAGAGAGAGAGAGAGAGAGAGAGAGAGAGAGAGAGAGAGACAGAGACAGAGCCAGAGAGAGAGAGCCAGAGAGAGCGAGAGAGCCAGAGAGAGAGAGAGAGCCAGAGAGCGAGAGAGCCAGAGAGAGAGAGAGAGAGAGAGAGAGAGAGAGAGAGAGAGAGAGACAGAGCCAGAGAGAGAGAGAGAGAGCCAGAGCCAGAGAGAGAGAAAGAGAGAGAGCCAGAGCCAGAGTGAGAGAGCCAGAGAGAGAGCCAGAGAGAGAGAGAGAGAGAGAGCCAGAGAGAGAGAGCCAGAGAGAGAGAGAGCCAGAGAGAGAGAGAGAGAGCCAGAGAGAGAGAGAGAGAGAGCCAGAGAGAGAGAGAGAGCAAGAGAGCCAGAGAGAGAGAGCGAGAGAGCCAGAGAGAGAGAGAGAGAGAGAGAGAGAGAGAGAGCCAGAGAGAGAGAGAGCCAGAGAGAGAGAGAGCCAGAGAGAGAAAGAGAGCAAGAGAGCCAGAGAGAGAGAGAGAAAGAGAGAGACAGACAGAGACAGAAAGACACACACACAACAAAAGAGGAGACAGAACAAAATTAAGGCAAGGAGAGAGAAGACAGAACAGAAACAACAGAGAGAGGAGAGAAATGAGAAATCATTGAAGAGAAGGGGAAGAGAAACACAAGATAAGAAAAAGATACAAGAAAAATATACAAGATAAAAATGACATAAATGAATACCACAAATATAAAAAGTAAAGGCAGAGAGAAGCTAGAAGAGACAGGAAACGAGAGGTGTTAGAAGAGAGGAGGAAAGGAGAGATTAAAAGACAAGAAAAACAGGAGAGAAACGTAAAAGAAATAAAAAAAAGGGACATTTGTGAGGAGAGAAAATAAAGAGACCAGAGAAGACCATATATCAAGAGTGTGAGGATAAAGACTTATATATTTTCTTAGTAGACATCCTCTGGCTCTTGTTGCCCCTCTTGTATATGAATTGTACTTGCAAGTTTTCCCTGAAAAGATATTAACAAAATTAATATTTAATTATTTATTTATATAAATTACACACACACAAACTAATATGTATATATATATACATATATGTATATATATATAATATGTATATATATAAATATATATATATATATATGTATATATATAAATATATATATATATATATATATATATATTTATATATATATATATATATATATATATATATATATATATATATATATATATATATATATATATATATATATATATATATATATATATATATATAGACCAGAGACCAATTATATATATATATATATATATATATATATATATAATTTCGTAAACCTCACCCTGTAAACATTCATGTTTCTACATGTTAAACAAGCTACGAGGATGAGGGAAGGGGATGTTCCCTCCATGCTGGATATTATATTTACCAGGAAAGAGAAAGATATATTTATCATTCAGTACCTCCCTCCTTTGGTACCTCCCTTTTCCTCCTTTCAGTACCTCCCTCCTTTTACCCAAGTGACATGGTCACTTGGGTAAAAGTGACCATGTCTTTTTGGGAATAAAGTATGCAATGCATTATAAACTGGAAGAAAATGAGCTTGAAGCAGTTGAAAAACCTGACTTGTGGAGAGGTCATTATGGGGAACTCAGATATTTCCTTAAGGAATTTGACAAACACTTGCTGTTAGGACATGAAGTAAATGAGATGTATGTCAAGTTTTGTGAAATATATGATAATGGCACAACAAAATTTATACTAAAGCAGAGATGCAGAACTAGGAAAAGGGGAAAAATTGCCCAAACATACAAACAATACAAAGATGCGAGAAACAACAATAGCAGTAAGGAGAGGGGCAGAAAGACTGACTTTCGGTCATATTCAACAACACAAATATACATACACACACACACATTATTGGAAAAAATTGGAATTGGAATATTGGAAAAAATAATTAAAACTAAATGGGTAGAACACCTGGAGAGAAATGATATAATTTCAGACAGACAGTATGGTTTTCGATTTGGAAGATCCTGTGTATCGAATTTACTCAGTTTCTATGATCGAGCAACAGATATATTACAGGAAAGAGATGGTTGGGTTGACTGCATCTATCTGGACCTAAAAAAGGCATTCGACAGTTCCACATAGAGAGGTTGTTCTGGAAACTGGAAAATATTGGAGGGGTGACAGGTAAGCTTCTAATATGGATGAAAAATTTTCTGACTGATAGAAAAATGAGGGCAGTAATCAGAGGCAATGTATCGGACTGGAGAAATGTCACAAGTGGAGTACCACAGGGTTCAGTTCTTGCACCAGTGATGTTTATTGTCTACATAAATGATCTACCAGTTGGTATACAGAATTACATGAACATGTTTGCTGATGATGCTAAGATAATAGGAAGGATAAGAAATTTAGATGATTGTCATGCCCTTCAAGAAAACCTGGATAAAATAAGTATATGGAGCACCACTTGGCAAATGGAATTTAATGTTAATAAATGCCATGTTATGGAATGTGGAACAGGAGAACATAGACCCCACACAACCTATACATTATGTGAGAAATCTTTAAAGAATTCTGATAAAGAAAGAGATCTAGGGGTGGTTCTAGATAGAAAACTATCACCTGAAGACCACATAAAGAATATTGTGCGAGGAGCCTATGCTACGCTTTCTAACTTTAGAATTGCGTTTAAATACATGGATGGTGATATACTAAAGAAATTGTTCATGACTTTTGTTACGCCAAAGCTAGAATATGCAGCTGTTGTGTGGTGCCCAACAACAGAAGTTGGCCCATATCTTAAGAAGCACATCAACAAACTGGAAAAGGTGCAAAGACATGATACTAAGTGGCTCCCAGAACTGAAGGGCAAGAGCTACGAGGAGACGTTAGAGGCATTAAATATGCCAAAACTAAAAGACAGAAGAAAGAGGTGATATGATCACTACATACAAAATAGTAACAGGAATTGATAAAATCGACAGGGAAGATTTCCAAAGACCTGGAACTTCAAGAACAGGAGGTCATAGATTGAAACTAGCTTAACACAGATGCTAAAGAAATATAAGAAAATTCACTTTAGCAAATAGTGGTAGACGGTTGGAACAAGTTAGGTGAGAAGGTGGTGGAGGCCAAGACTGTCAGTAGTTTCAAAGCGTTATATGACAAAGAGTGCTGGGAAGACGGTCTCATCCTGTAACTACACTTAGGTAATTACACACACACACACACACATATATATATATATGTCGTACCTAGTAGCCAGAACGCACTTTTCAGCCTACTATGCAAGGCCCGATTTGCCTAATAAGCCAAGTTTTCATGAATTAATATATTTTCTCTATTTTTTTTCTTATGAAATGATAAAGCTATCCATTTCATTATGTATGAGGTCAATTCTTTTTTTATTGGAGTTAAAATTAATAGAGATATATGACTGAACCTAACCTATCTTTATAGGTTAGGTTAGGTAGCTGAAAATGTTAGGTTAGGTAGTCGAAAAAACATTAATTCATGAAAACTTGGCTTATTAGGCAAATCGGGCCTTGCATAGTAGGCTGAGATGTGCGTTCTGGATACTAGATACGACACATTATATATATATTTATATATATATATATATATTTATATATATATATATATTTATTTATATATATATATATATATATATATATATATATATATATATATATATATATATATATATATATATATATATATCGGACAATTAGTAAAAAAAAAAAAAAAAAATAAATTATTTTACCTTGTACCTAGATCCACCAGGCCTGTTTGGTGCATGTTTCAGTACTTCAGAAATCTGGAAGGTCACATCCTCCTCCTCAACTTGTGGATGTGCGTTGATAGATGATTCTGTAAAATTAAGTTATTTATATAATAATAAATTCAGTATAACAATAATATTCTGTAAAATTAAAAGTAATTTATACATCAATCAGATAAAACTCTCCAGAGATGGTGATACACAACATATAAAGGACAAGTTTCAGAACAAAATATGCATTTAGGAATAAGGTTTTGTACATGTAGGTAGCACATGAGAAAATAAGTGGAAGGTGATCAAGTTTATATTAACATGTTAATGGCTTTGTTAAGGCTTTGCAGGAATGAAAAAATATTAATAATATAATATCACCTACCAATTAATTGTACATCATTTATAAGTCAATTATTTGCATTATTATTATTAAATACTAATGATATAAAAATGCATTTTGTAATCTACTATTTATGCAAGTATTAAGCACAGGATCATGAAATAAACTGCAAAATACTGTAATGGATAAACCAATTAAGTTTACATTTTCCTATAGCTAAGTCAGTTCTATTAGCAGCAGAGAACAATTATGCCCAACCTCTATTAAATGAAACAATCTTAAGAGCAAGTGATAGAAATATAATCATTTATGCTTGGGAAAATATTATGGAATGGTTCCAAATATGAAAAATATTAAGTTTTTTGGTTAAAAATTTTTAACTTAAAATTTTAATTTTTAAGTGAATTTTAAACTTTAAAAAAATTATTTAATTTTTTGGTTACTTACTTAAAATAACATTATATAGTTCTTGTTTTTGTAGAAATGCCAATTTCTTCTTTTGCCCTTCCAGACTGTATAGTGACCACAGGCTGTTTGTTCATATCTTCATTATTCTTCGAACTGTGGTTGCACAATCAGACCCACATACACTGGTTAAAAGCATCACCTAAAAGCAACAACAAAAATGTAGTACACTGACGAATTTTGAATATATATATATATATATATATATATATATATATATATATATATATATATATATATATATATATATATATATATATATATATATATATATATGTATATATATATATATATATGTATGCCATATACATATATATGCTATATTGTATGCTACAACTTGGCTGATAATAAAGCCATTCACAACTGCAGGCCTAATAAAAAAAGGAGGTGGCATAGCAATATCTTACAAAGATACCTTCATGTGCAATAGTGTCATTAGTAATAGAGACGACTATTGTGAATATACCTTTGCCAAGTTCTCCAGTAAATCCCTTAAATCCTCCTTGAACAAGAGGATTTTTACTTGATCGAACCATATTCTTAACCTGCTGCAGGTAATTTTCAAATGGAAATGCTGAACATCTGTCCAAACTACCAAACTCTTTGGCATCAGAGGATGTGTGTGTTAGGCAGTGTACATTGTACACTAAAAAATCCTTACCATACAGCTCACGAGCCTTTAACACAAAGTACAGCAAAAGATCATGTGCATATTGGCTGTAATTTAACTGAATCAATTTAGGTGATACAAGAATAGAAATGGCTACACTCAGAGTCAGGAAATGGTCATATAATTCTTTGGGTAAGATTCCCTTCAGTACAATCTTACCGGTGTAGAGAAGGAGTTGCCTGTATTCAGTCGCTTTCCATCTATCAACCTCTGAAAGACTTCGAGGTTTACCTGTTCTTTTAGGCGTCGCTTTTTGGCCCGTGACATACGCTGCCATCTTGTGTGGTATTCTCTTCTTCTTTCTATAATGTGTGCATACATTCTGAAGGAGAAAGGCCAAGTGCTACATTACCAATTACTATTACAAGATTATTAGTAAAGTATTGTACTGAAAAAAACAAATAAAATGGGGTAAACTAAACTTTGAAAACAAATAATAATTAAAACGTAAATTAGTAAAATAACAAAGGCTTAAGCAGACATGACTCTGCTTAAGCCATGTAATGCAGACAGATAAGATGGCAATATATAAGGGGAAAAAATTAAAAAGCTAGGATATAAAACTAATTGAGATCAAAAGCATAAATTACTAAAGTAGGGGAAAAAATAACAAATGACTTCATAAAAAAATTATCCAATTGCCAACAGCAACTTGGTAGTACGAGTCTAAGTCTAAGAAACAAAAAAAATTTAAATGCTGTTATCTGCAATGAAACAATACATACTATTGCACGTACCGAAACATTGATGAATGTAAAAAATAGGGAACTATTTGCTGAATGTCCCATAAATGGATTTAAACTATTTTACACAAAGCAGGGGGAGAAGCCATGTATGTTAGGGAATATTTGAAATGTAGTCTCGAAAAGTACACAACTGTGATAGGAAAATTAGGTCACATGGAGAAGTGGGTCTGTATACTATGGAAGACCTTGTATGCTCGGAGCTCCGTAACATTACAAATGAGGTGGTAGAGGTATTGGGATTAAAAATAGAGAAAATAAATTTAGTGATTATTCTAATATACAAACCGCCAGATGCAACGGCCGAGGAATTCACAGAACAGATAAACAAAATGGAGAACTCGATACCTCATATTATCTTCCTAGGTGACTTCAACTTGCCTAGTCTAAGATGGAGAATAGCAAACAATAATATTATACCAGGAAATTTATCGAGACCTAACCACTCAGCTTCCTGGCAATACGTTTGTAATGAATAAATATGATATATTTACTCATTATAACGTTGGTGCTGAATGTACAACACGAAAAAACATAATTTTAATCTGAAAAAGTATCTTTTTATAAAGAAATTAGACGAAAATAAAGAGCTGGTGACGCCAAATCAAGTCGACGATCCAAGCGTCGGTTAGGTTAAGTTAGGTCAACCTAACGTAACATATTATATTTATTCATTACTAACGTATTGCCAGGAAGCTTTGTGAAGCTTGTGTAGCTTGTGGTAGCTTGTGGTAATTAGACGGACCCTCATTTTAACAGAAACTTGGCTAAGTAAAGACTATGCCCAACTCTACAACTTAGCTGGTTATAAAGGCATTCATAATTGCAGGCCTAGTAAAAAAGGAGGTGTTATACCAAAACAGATGCAGAACTAGGAAACAGGATTTCTTCAACAGAAATTTTGAAATTGTTCACAATTTTTGTTACACCAAAGTTGGAGTATGCAGCAGTTGTATGGTGCCCATATCTTAGAAAGCATATCAACAAACTGGAAACGGTGCAGAGACATGCCACTAAGTGGCATTAACTAAATGCCATTAAATATGCCAAATATACTACATAAATATACATACTACACATGCACAATAATTGTCCTGGGTCCAATGTCCTGGGACCTCTGATATTCATAAAAAAATATATATATATATATATATATATATATATATATATATATATATATATATGTCGTACCTAGTAGCCAGAACTCACTTTTTGGCCTACTATTCAAGGCCCGATTTGCCTAATAAGCCAAGTTTTCATGAATTAATTGTTTTTCGACTACCTAACCTACCTAACCTAACCTAACCTAACTTTTTCGGCTACCTAACCAAACCTAACCTATAAAGATAGGTTAGGTTAGGTTAGGTAGGGTTGGTTAGGTTCGGTCATATATCTACGTTAATTTTAACTCCAATAAAAAAAAATTGACCTCATACATAATGAAATGGGTAGCTTTATCATTTCATAAGAAAAAAATTAGAAAAAATATATTAATTCAGGAAAACTTGGCTTATTAGGCAAATCGGGCCTTGAATAGTAGGCCAAAAAGTGAGTTCTGGCTACTAGGTACGACATATATATATATATATATATATATATATATATATATATATATATATATATATATATATATATATGTCGTACCTAGTAGCCAGAACGCACTTCTCAGCCTACTATGCAAGGCCCGATTTGCCTAATAAGCCAAGTTTTCCTGAATTAATATATTTTCTCTAATTTTTTTCATATGAAATGATAAAGCTACCCATTTCATTATGTATGAGGTAAATTTTTTTTTATTGGAGTTAAAATTAACATTGATATATGACCGAACCTAACCAACCCTACCTAACCTAACCTAACCAATCTTTATATTTAAGGTTAGGTTAGGTAGCCGAAAAAGTTAGGTTAGGTTAGGTTAGGTAGGTTAGGTAGTCAAAAAATAATTAATTCATGAAAACTTGGCTTATTAGGCAAATCGGGCCTTGCATAGTAGGCTGAGAAGTGCGTTCTGGCTACCAGGTACGACATATATATATATATATATATATATATGTCGTACCTAGTAGCCAGAACTCACTTCTCAGCCTACTATGCAAGGCCCAATTTGCCTAATAAGCCAAGTTTTCATGAATTAATGTTTTTTCGTCTACCTAACCTACCTAACCTAACCTAACCTAGCTTTTTTTGGCTACCTAACCTAACCTTACCTATATATATATAGGTTAGGTTAGGTTAGGTAGGGTTGGTTAGGTTCGGTCATATATCTATGTTAATTTTAACTCCAATAAAAAAAAATTGACCTCATACATAGTTAAAAGGGTAGCTTTATCATTTCATAAGAAAAAAATTATAGTAAATATATTAATTCAGGAAAACTTGGCTTATTAGGCAAATCGGGCCTTGAATAGTAGGCTGAGAAGTGAGTTCTGGCTACTAGGTACGACATATATATATATATATATATATATATATATATATATATATATATATATATATATATATATATATATATATATATATGCGAACAAGCCTGAATGGTCCCCAGGACAATATGCAACTGAAAACTCACACCCCAGAAGTGACTCGAACCCATACTCCCAGGAGCCACGCAACTGGTATGTACAAGACGCCTTAATCCACTTGACCATCACGACCGGACATAATGAGGTGATAGCCGAGGCTATTTGAACCACCCCACCGCCGGCACTCGGATAGTAATCTTGGGCATAGCATTTTACCAAATCACCTCATTCTTTGGGGCACACGTGAGGAACACAAATGCGAACAAGCCTGAATGGTCCCCAGGACAATATGCAACTGAAAACTCACACCCCAGAAGTGACTCGAACCCATACTCCCAGGAGCCACGCAACTGGTATGTACAAGACGCCTTAATCCACTTGACCATCACGACCGGACATAATGAGGTGATAGCCGAGGCTATTTGAACCACCCCACCGCCGGCACTCGGATAGTAATCTTGGGCATAGTAAGATAGTAAGTCCGGTCGTGATGGTCAAGTGGATTAAGGCGTCTTGTACATACCAGTTGCGTGGCTCCTGGGAGTATGGGTTCGAGTCACTTCTGGGGTGTGAGTTTTCAGTTGCATATTGTCCTGGGGACCATTCAGGCTTGTTCGCATTTGTGTTCCTCACGTGTGCCCCAAAGAATGAGGTGATTTGGTAAAATGCTATGCCCAAGATTACTATCCGAGTGCCGGCGGTGGGGTGGTTCAAATAGCCTCGGCTATCACCTCATTATGTCCGGTCGTGATGGTCAAGTGGATTAAGGCGTCTTGTACATACCAGTTGCGTGGCTCCTGGGAGTATGGGTTCGAGTCACTTCTGGGGTGTGAGTTTTCAGTTGCATATTGTCCTGGGGACCATTCAGGCTTGTTCGCATTTGTGTTCCTCACGTGTGCCCCAAAGAATGAGGTGATTTGGTAAAATGCTATGCCCAAGATTACTATCCGAGTGCCGGCGGTGGGGTGGTTCAAATAGCCTCGGCTATCACCTCATTATGTCCGGTCGTGATGGTCAAGTGGATTAAGGCGTCTTGTACATACCAGTTGCGTGGCTCCTGGGAGTATGGGTTCGAGTCACTTCTGGGGTGTGAGTTTTCAGTTATATATATATATATATATATATATATATATATATATATATATATATATATATATATATATATACAGGCATACCTCAGAATGCGAGTTTAATCCAATCCTGGAGACGCCTCGCCTTCCGAAAACTCGCATTCCGAAGTTAATTTCCCCATAAGAAATAAAGGGAAATGAATTAATCCGTTCCTGACTACCCCAAAAACCCCACATCAAGCTAAATTTTTATACCTAATTTACCTAATTCATCTAAATAAACCTACAAAACTATGTTCCAGTTATTACTTACCTTGCTGACGAGTGCTGTAGGCGTATGGAAGATGGTGAGGAGGGGGGAGGAGGAGAGGAGTTACTGTTTGGAAGGGGAGTCCCCTTCCATAATCACATCAGGCAGTGAGGACCTTTCTGGTGTGCTCTCCCTGGGACGTTTAACCTGAGTGCCACTAGGTCCTGGTTGAGGCTCACTGCTCGATTTCCTCACCACAAATTTGTCCATGGAAGCTTGCTTTTCCCTTCTTCGCAAGCTCTCTCTGTAGTAAGGCATCACATTGTCATTGAAAAGATTAAGAAAACGGCCTACTACAGCTTTGTCTGGGTGAGTATGTTCAATAGTTGTTTGAATCTCTTCCCACATCTGACACACCTTCTTAATTACTGCAGAAGGGACACTCGCTGGTGCTGTTGGTGCTGCTGCCACCTCCTCCTCCACTGCAGAATCATTCGCTGCTGTGTTGGCTTGCTGTTCCTGTTGAAGGGCTAGGAGTTCTTCGGTGGTCAGTTCTTCGTTGTGTTCTTCCACCAACTCCTCCACATCATCACCATCCAATTCCAAGCCCATTTGCTGGCCTAGACTAACAATTTCCTCAACAATAGGCGCATCATTTATAGGCTCAAACCCCTCAAAGTCTAGTTCTCTCACACCTTCAGGCCACAATTTTCTCCAGCCAGAGATCAGGGTTCTTTGAGTCACTTCTTGCCAGGCTTTGTCAACAAGTTTTAAAGCACTACAAATGTTAAAATGCTCTCTCCAGAACTCTTTGAGGGTGAGGTTTGTGGCTTCAGTCACTTCAAAACATTTCCGGAAAAGTGCCCTTTCATAAAGTTTCTTAAAATTCGCTATGATTTTCTGGTCCATAGGCTGAATTAGAAGAGTGGTGTTAGGAGGAAGGAATTTAACTGTGAGGAATTTATTGTATTGGGGCATCAAATCATCTTCCAAGCCTGGAGGATGAGCAGGAGCATTGTCAAGGAGAAGCACGGCTTTGAGTGGCAATTGTTTCTCCTGCAGATATTTTTCTATGGCAGGGCACACCACTTCATTCACCCACTCCGAAAAAATAAGCCTAGTGACCCATGCTTTTTTATTAGACTTCCACATCACAGACAAACGGGTTTTCTGCACATTATACTGTTTGAAAACCCTTGGATTTTCAGAATGATACACTAGCAAGGGTTTAATTTTCAAATCGCCACTCGCATTTGAACACAGCACAAGCGTAAACCTATCTTTCATAGGCTTGTGTCCAGGCAAGGATTTTTCCTCCTTGGTAATGTATGTCCTCTTAGGCATTCTTTTCCAAAACAGTCCTGTTTCGTCACAATTAAACACTTGTTGCGGTAGGTATTCCCCAGTCTCTGCAAACTTTAAATTCGTCAATAAATCGTCCAGCGGCTGGTTTGTCTGAGCTGGCTGCCTCCCCATGCCTTGTAACACTATGGATACCACTTCTCTTTCTAAATTTTTCAAACCAGCCCCTGCTTGCCTTAAACTCTTTCTTATCTGCATCACTCGTTGCAGGGGTCTTCTTTAGAAGGTCTTCGTGCAACACCCTGGCTTTCTCACAAATAATGGCCTCCGAAACACTATCACCCCTCAACTCCTTGTCGTGTATCCAAATTAATAACAACTTTTCCACTTCTTCAAGTATTTGTGGTCTTTGTGTCGTTAATGTTCTTACTCCTTTTGCCACATTAGCACTCATAATCTTATTTTTCTTCTTAAGTATAGTGCATATTGTTGATGTGGCTTTCTTGTACTGCCTACAAAGTTCAACAACACGTGTACCGTTCTCATGCTTACGAATGATCTCTTGTTTCTCCTCTATTGTCATCCTCACATGAGCTTTCTGGCCTTTATCCTTACCACTGGCTTTCTTGGGACTCATGGTGAGATATATAATAACAAATTGTATAGACAAATCACCAAAAATCCAACAAAACACTGTAAATCCGCGAGAAGAATTGATGTGGGGGTAGTCACTGAGCGCGAGACAATGGTAAACTGAGGGGCAGAGGGGCGACGATCGCCGAACGACCACGCGCTAGGTCGGCTGTACGCGTATCAACAAACTCGCCTCCCGAAGTAACCATCGCCTTCCGAGACAAATTTTTGGAGTAAATACACCTCTCCTTCCGAAAACCTCGCATACAGGGACAATCGCATTCCGAGGTACCACTGTATGTGTGTGTGTGTGTATGTATGTATGTATGTATGTATGTATGTATATATATATATATATGTATGTATATATATATATATATATATATATATATATATATATATATATATATATATATATATATATATATATATATATATATATATATATATATATATATATATATATGTATATGTCGTACCTAGTAGCCAGAACGCACTTCTTAGCCTACTATGCAAGGCCCGATTTGCCTAATAAGCCAAGTTTTCATGAATTAATTGTTTTTCAACTACCTAACCTACCTAACCTAACCTAACCTAACGTTTTCGGCTACCTAACCTAACCTAACCTATAAAGATAGGTTAGGTTAGGTTAGGTAGGGTTGGTTAGGTTCGGTCATATATCTACGTTAATTTTAACTCCAATAAAAAAAAATTGACCTCATACATAATGAAATGGGTAGCTTTATCATTTCATAAGAAAAAAATTAGAGAAAATATATTAATTCAGTAAAACTTGGCTTATTAGGCAAATCGGGCCTCGCATAGTAGGCTGAGAAGTGAGTTCTGGCTACTAGGTACGACATATATATATATATATATATATATATATATATATATATATATATATATATATATATATATATATATATATATATATATATAGGGCCATCAACACACCTACAGCCAGGGCCATCAACACACCTCCAGGGCCATCAACACACCTCCAGGGTCATCAACACACCTCCAGGGCCACCAACACACCTCCAGGGCCATCAACACACCTCCAGGGCCATCAACACACCTCCAGGGCCACCAACACAACATCACCATCAACACACCTCCAGCCAGGGCCACCAACACACCTCCAGGGCCACCAACACACCTCCAGGGCCACCAACACACCTCCAGGGCCACCAACACACCTCCAGGGCCACCAACACACCTCCAGGGCCACCAACACACCTCCAGGGCCACCAACACACCTCCAGGGCCACCAACACACCTCCAGGGCCACCAACACACCTCCAGGGCCACCAACACACCTCCAGGGCCATCAACACACCTCCAGGGCCACCAACACACCTCCAAGGCCATCAACACACCTCCAGGGCCACCAACACACCTCCAGGGCCACCAACACACCTCCAGGGCCATCAACACACCTCCAGGGCCACCAACACACCTCCAGGGCCACCAACACACCTCCAGGGCCATCAACACACCTCCAGGGCCACCAACACAACACCACCATCAACACACCTCCAGCCAGGGCCATCAACACAACACCACCATCAACACACCATCCAGCCTACCACCACAAGCTTATATATATACTACACATGTCTAAGAGCAAATAAAAGAAAACAGTTACCTTAACTATTGAAGATGCAGCAGGATTTTGTGGATAAGCCAGCAGCCGTCCCTCTCGACACGGTTTTAAAATGGCGGCGACTACCACAACATGCAACGAGCCTAAAGAATGTCCAGCGCTAGCATTATCTAAACACTATTATATATTATCAAGCAATACGGAAATCTAAAATAAAAAAAAATGATACAAATAATTGTATTAAATATTTATTTGCAATTACAATACCTCGGGAATATATTTTTGCGTTAGCAAAACATATTAAGTTCGTATTTAGTTTAACTCATTTAAATTCTTTACAAATAATAACCTGATTTCACCTGATGGCCACTAACATTAATGTTTTATGTTGATACATTTCATACCCTTATTATTTCAATTTCTTTCTTTATTATGCACCCCATACCCATCCTGTGGGCGGTGGTGTAAAGGATTACAGAGGCACATAATGGGTTCAGGAACTGAACTCTCTAGTTTGTTTAGCTAAGCAAATAACAATTTTTGACGCTAGTTACAAAATTATTAATGTTATATATACATGTACACACTCTCATACATACATGTACATATATATATATATATATATATATATATATATATATATATATATATATATATATATATATATATATATACGTATACATATATACATACACATACATATTTATAATCACCCACACAAATACACACATCAATAATCTCTGTGTCACTTATTTTATACATGTTCTTGTAGAACATTCTATTGCGAACACATTGGGCGCTGCCCAATAAACTCGCCCCTCGGGGCAAATTTTTTTTTTTTTTTAATCTTGGTGGAACATAAAATGGCCGCCTGTGTTTATGCTGTCGTCAGATGGCGCTGTGACGTCACAGATGAGGGAAGCACGTACTGCGCATTAATGCCTCGATCCCTCGTTATTCATTTATTTTATTTATTTATATATATACAAGAACGTACATTGGGGGTTAAGAGACAACATAGAGCTTAAGTTAGAATTATAATCTTGTAAAACCACTAGCTTGCATATAGCGTTTAGGGCAAGTCCTTAAACTAATCTTTGAGCAAATTCTTAAACAAAGTTTTAGAGAAATAATTAAATGTAAAATTGATAAAAAGTGTTTAACAGGTACATCACAGCTTTACTTTACAAGTACAGATGATTTTAAGTAGGATAATTACAGTAAAATTGTCAAAAAATTGTTTACAGGTACGATGCAAGAATTTTCGACACAAAAGCAGATCAGAACAATACACAATAATGAACAAGGAATCCTAAGTACAATTAGGAAAACATCTCAGGGTTATACATTGGATTACTGAAGCACAATATGAGGATCATTACAAATAGTAATGCAGTAGAATATGCACTCATATTCTATTATTAAGTTAATATTAAGTTCCTTCCTCATGTTAAGTATCTTTGTGGTACTAGGGACATCCAAGGATTATCTTCAAGGCTTCGTTCTGCAAGTTTTCAAGCCCTTTAAGCTTTCTTTCAGTCATCAAGGCAAGCAGAGATGCAACATAATCCACTAAAGATCTGATGTATGCAAGGTACATCATTTTGACAATTGTGACATTGGCACCATAGCCTGAGTGATAACCTGCAACATCTCCAAGAGGGCTTATGGAGCCTCTCATTATACTGACGACAGAGTCTGAATACAACAGGACAATACAAGACCAAGGTATTTGAATCTGTTAACATAGTCAAGCTGGGAGCCATCATACAGTTGCATCTTGCGAACAGCTCCTCCCTGCCTGGGTGGACACCCGTTTAGTATCTTTGTTTCCTCTGCTGAGATATGACTAAACTAGTTTTTGTCAAGGGCAGAGTAAATTATATCAAGGAGACTAATAATTGCATCGTTGGTACTCTTTTGAGAGCGGAAGCCAAACTGACAGGGGCTAAGAATGTCGAATTTTACGAGATAGGAGTAGAGCTGTTTGTAGATAATTTTTTCAAATATTTTTGATAGTATGGGTAGGTTCGATATTGGTCTGTAGTTGTTTATGTCTGACGGATTACCTCCTTTATGAACTGGCGTTACTCTTGCGTTTTTAAGGATATCAGGGAAGGTATGACACTCAAGGGATTTGTTGAACAGCAGAGCTATAGGTGGTGCAAGGGCATGGGAGGCGCTCTTGTATACAATGGATGGGATTTCATTGATGTTCCCAGCTTTGGTTTTTAGTGAGTGTATGATGGACACAACATCTGACGGGCTGACTGGTGAGAGGAGAAGAGAGTTTGGATAGCTGCCTGAGAGATATGTGTTGATATGTGTCTGAGTCTGTGGGATTTTACTTGCAAGGTTAGCACCAATCGATGAAAAGAAGCTATTAAATTCATTCGCCATTTCTAAGTCAGATGACAGTGTAAGGCCATCCTTAGAGAGTGTTATCTGGTTGTGAGTGTTGTTTAGTTCCCAGGATGTTAGAGATGGTATTCCATGTGCTTTTCATGTTGCCTTTTGCTTCTTTGAATCTAGTCTCATAGTATGAAAGTTTTGCTTTTCTTATGATACTGGTAAGCACTGATGAGTATCTTTTAACTACTTCCTTTGGAATTAGGCCACTCCTAAATTTCTTTTCGTATTCATGTTTTTTGTTGATTGATTTAATTATGCCACTTGTGAGCCACGGGTTATTTTTCCTTTTATCAGACACTTGTTTGGTAAGGAGGGGACAGTGAGTGTTGTAGAGGCTTAGAGTTTTGGAGAGAAAGAGGTAAGTTGATGAGTTTATATCCTGTGAATTATTAAATTCAGATTCCCAGTTAATATTGTGAAGTGCATTAGAGAGATTGCCTAAAGCTGATTCACTATGTAGCCTGAATGAAAGTTTTTTGGTTTCTGGTGGTGATGTGTCAATGTTTGCTATGAGGAAAGTAGGATAGTGGTCAGTTGTTCTGTCATAAATTACCCCAGATGTAAGGGGAGCTGTTATATTAGTCCAAAGGTGATCCAGGGTAGTGGCAGATGTTTGAGTGACTCGGGTGGGCTTGGTGATTGTGGGGATTAGCATACAGGAGTGCATGCTGTTACGGAAATAGTCAACTTGAGGGTTGTTTTCAACATTCAATAAAGAAATTCTGGAGGGCTTCTGTGCAAGGGTTAGGATGAGCTAGCCTAAGCATTTTTATACCAATTTGACAGTTATTTTCAGTAACACGATAAACAACGCTCGGAATATTAAGTTCCTTTCTCATATTAAGTATCTTTGTGGTACGAGGGCACCCAAGGATTATCCTCACGGCTTCGTTCTGCAATTTTTCAAGCCCTCCAAGCTTTCTTTCAGGATGCCTTAAAGTTAGTTTAGTTCATTTATTATGCACCCCATACCCATCTTGTGGGCGGTAGTGGAAAGGGTTACAGAGGCACATAATGGGCTCAGGGACTGAACCCCACAATTCATTTAGCTAAGCAAGTTACAATCTTGATGAGCTAGTTACAAAATTCAGTATAAGTCGTCACATCAACAATGGGTTCGAGATCGATCACAAGTACAGTTTCTAAATTAAGCAACTGACATATGTGGAGAGCTAGTGTCACAATTGATATGTTTGTCCTGCACATCGCCCCCCATCCAGTGGGCAGCGGTGGATAGGTTACAATCACTTAGTTACTACTTACAGTTAGCAAACTGGGGATATTTGGCTAAAATTTCTGGTACCAGATCATTTTGAATGAAATATTGACACATCGTTGGTACATTGGTTATAGAATTGTCTCTGAATTCACTATCACATAGTGACGGAGGGTGTGCGAATAATTTTGTTGACAGTTAACATTTGGTCAGGTCTACATCGGCAGATAATGAGAATTCCCAGAAATACTTGTAACCGAGTCTAAGCCGAGCAGTAGTAACATCTAGAAGTCTGCTGATTTTATTGGATGAACCATAGATGTGTCGCTCCTCTTGCATAATAGTATTGAACGAAAGTTAATCTCCCTAAACACTTTCGCGTTTTGGGCAAGTTACCCCTCCACTCTCTCCATTTTTTTTTTGGACATTCCCTGGTAGTGTGCGGAAATACTGAAAAGTGTATACTCTTTTCAACTTTGTCACCTTAATTCTCGTCCTATGTCTTTCATTTTGGTATCAATGCGTTCGCAATAGAATTCCCAACAGAACTATGTGCATATAATGTCAAAGACAGCAGCGCGCTCCACCCGCCGACAAGATGAATGTAGGCCAAGGGTACCAGAAAAAGAAAGCTGAGCCACCCTCAGGCAACTCTCATTACATTAGAGAGCGTGGTAATACTGAAAAGTGTATACCCTTTTCAACTTTGTTACCTCAATTCTCATCCTAGGTTTTTCAATTTAGCATCAATGTGTTCGCAATAGAATTCTCAACAGGACTAAAGGCATATAAACTCCAAAAGCCCGGCTTACCATCCGCAACAAACAGAGAAAGCGAGAGCGTGTTACCAGGGAGCGCACACGAGCGATAAAATGTATACACTCTTTTCATTCTGGTCACCTCAATTGTCATCCTAGGTCTTTCATTTTGGTATCAATGTGTTTGCAATAGAATTTCCAACCGGAATATATGCATGAAATGTCAAAAACAGCAGCGTGCTCCACCCGCTGACGTGATGAAAGCACGGCGGACCATCCGCACAAAACAGATAAAGTGAGAAAGTAACCCGGGAGCACTCTAGTGCAATGTAATGTGAACACTCTTTTCACTTTGGTTACCTCAATTCTCGTCATATGTCTTTCATTTTGGTATCAATGTGTTCACAATTGTATCTGCTGGCATTTTACGCTTTGCTTGGATCTGAAGGGTTTTAGGCTCACCACGATGCAATCTGATAGTACCACACGTGTTTATACCTATCTTCAAGCAGCAATTCACTCATTCAAACCGACTTATAATAGTTATCCATATATAAATGGTAATCTTTGTTCTACCTGTTAACCTGTCATATGAAGAAAGATTGTCAAAGCTTATATTACATTCTCTAGAAAAGCAAAGAATTAGGAGTGACATATGGTAGAGGTGCACAATGGGATGAATGGACATAACAAAGGGGACATTAATGGGGTATTAAAAGTAGCAACATAAGACAGAACTCGAAACAAAGTGTAAAAATTGGAAAAATTTAGATTTAGGAAAGAACTGCATGGGTAAATACACTGGGTTTGTACCTTAAGGTTCATGTATGCAATATTACAGAGTTCCAATTAACTCCCATGCATGCTGGTAATTTATGTTATGTTCATGTTTTTTATGTTAAAATGTTTTTGTTGATTTGTTTGTATATTTTCATAAGTAAAGCATGCTTACCGTCTTATTCCAAGTTTTATGATAACTTTACAAGGTTTAAAACATAAAGTTCAATATATATTCTGGTTTTCACACAGGAATTATACGTTAATATAACATCATAATAACGTAATGATGTCATGTAAATAACGTTATACTGACGTCATATAAATGTTATATTTAAGTTATAAGAACGTAAACTGGATAGCTTTACAGAAAGTAAACAAAGAAAACTAAATGTTGACTGAAAATTATTTATTCTTAAATATAAAGCATGAAAACATTATAATTCCATAGCATTTACTATTATTTTTAAATTTATACATAAATCTTAAAAAACTGTGTCTCAAGAATATATGTTTTTAGTTATATCCTTTGGTTTTAAGAATGTCAGATATACGTATTTATGTCAAAAGTTACAGTATTACCTTTGTGGAACCATTTAAAAACGTCCACAAACGTTCTGTGTTTGCTGTTTCTTTTTGTATAGACATAATAAATATTGCCATTTGGCTATGTATTTATATGATATATAATAGAATACAGCATAAAACAAAATAAGAGGGGTGGTAGGAGAAGAAAAGATTAGTGTTCAGTGAGAATCCACAAGGTCTTCTCTGAATACTCTTTATTTTCTTCAAGGCTGTGGGTCCCTACAATTGCACCAGAGGTGGTACACACCCCTATTATTATTTAAACAGGTGAGTACACACACGGTGTTAGCAAACTTAGCCTCCAAACACACACACACACATGGTATCAGCAAGCTTAGCCTCCAAACACACACACACATGGTATCAGCAAGCTTAGCCTCCAAACACACACACACACACACACATGGTATCAGCAAGCTTAGCCTCCAAACACACACACACATGGTATCAGCAAGCTTAGCCTCCAAATACACACATGGTATCAGCAAGCTTAGCCTCTAAACACACACACACAAATGGTATCAGCAAGCTTAGCCTCCAAATACACACACACACATGGTATCAGCAAGCTTAGCCTCTAAACACACACACACACACACACACATGGTATCAGCAAGCTTAGCCTCCAAACACACACACACACACACATGGTATCAGCAAGCTTAGCCTCCAAACACACACACACACATGGTATCAGCAAGCTTAGCCTCCAAACACACACACACACAAATGGTATCAGCAAGCTTAGCCTCCAAACACACACACACACATGGTATCAGCAAGCTTAGCCTCCAAACACACACACACACACATGGTATCAGCAAACTTAGCCTCCAAACACACACACACACATGGCATCAGCAAGCTTAGCCTCCAAACACACACACACACACATGGTATCAGCAAGCTTAGCCTCCAAACACACACACACATGGTATCAGCAAGCTTAGCCTCCAAACACACACACACAGAAAATGGGGACATTGAAACAGTTGATAAACTTGATTTCAAGAGAGAGAGGTCACTATGGGGAACTTCAATTTTTTTTT
Organism: Procambarus clarkii; assembly: GCF_040958095.1. Lineage (NCBI taxonomy): Eukaryota > Metazoa > Arthropoda > Malacostraca > Decapoda > Cambaridae > Procambarus > Procambarus clarkii. The sequence goes on from NC_091206.1 coordinate 22,129,811, forward strand.
AATAAGTAATTAGGCAGACTTGTTGCTAGACAGGGAAGTAAATTAAATGTATGCCAAATTTTGCAAAATATACAATGAAGGCACACAAACATTCATACCAAAACAGAGATGCAGGGCCAGAAAACAGGATTGGTTCAACAGAAATTGAGAGAGGGCCACAGACCAAAAGACACAAAAATGGAATGAAAGACATTGAAAAACTACAAGCAGATGTCAACAAAGTTTTCGATTGGGCAGCAGAAAATAACATGATGTTTAACAGTGATAAATTTCAGGTATGGCAAAAATGAGGATCTGAAACATAATACAGGGTACAAAACACAATCGAATCTTCCCATAGTAGAAAAACAGCATGTCAAGGATTTGGGAATAATGATGTCCGACGATCTAATGTTTAGGGAGCATAACCAAGCAAATATTGCGTCAGCCAGAAAAATGATCGGATGGATTACGAGAACTTTCAAATCCAGGGATCCCATCACAATGGTTGTACTCTTCAAGTCACTTATGTTGTCCCGTCTCGAGTACTGCTCAGTATTCACTTCCCCCTTCAGAGCAGGAGAGATTGCTGAAATAGAGGGAATACAGAGAACATATACGGCATGCATAGACGAGATAAAACACCTAAATTATTGGGATCGTCTCAAAGCTCTCCAAATGTACTCTCTAGAAAGGAGACGAGAGAGATACCAAATAATATACACATGGAAGATACTGGAGGGCCAGGTCCCAAATCTACACAGTAAAATAACAACGTACTGGAGTGAACGATATGGAAAAAAATGCAAGATTGAACCAGTGAAGAGCAGAGGTGCCACAGGCACAATCAGAGAGCACTGTATAAACATCAGAGGTCCGCGGTTGTTCAACGTCCTCCCAGCGACTATAAGAAATATTGCCGGAACAACCGTGGACATCTTCAGGAGAAAACTGGACTGTTTTCTAAGAGAAGTTCCGGATCAGCCGGGCTGTGGTGGGTATGTGGCCCTGCGGGCCGCTCCAAGCAACAGCCTGGTGGACCAAACTCTCACAAGTCGAGCCTGGCCTCGGGCCGGGCTTGGGGAGTAGAAGAGCAGAACCCCATCAAGCAGGTATCAACATAGAAAGAAGCCAAACCCCCAATCATACCAGCGATACAAAGATGCGAGAAACAACTATACAGCAGTAAGGGAAGAGGCAGAAAGAAATTTTTAAAAAGGGATAATGGATAAATGTAAAACAGAACTGGGCCTATTCTACAAATTCATAAACAACAAATTGCAGGTAAAGGATAATATCCAGAGGTTGAAAATAGGAAACAGATTCACAGAAAATGATAATGCAATGTGTGAAACATTAAACCAAAAGTTCCAAAGTGTGTTTATACAAAATGAAATCTTAAGAGAACCAGACACAATAAGAATTTCTGAGAACATCATAGAGCGTATAGAGGTGTCTAGAGATGAAGTGGAAAATATGCTAAAGGAGCTAAGTAAGAACAAAGCAGTTGGTCCAGATGGAGTTTCACCATGGGTTCTGAGAGAATGTGCACCTGAGCTCAGCCTTTCACTTCACCTGATCTTTCAGGCATCCCTGTGTATAGGAGTCATAGCAAACATGTGGAAAAAGGCTAACATAGTTCCAATCTACAAAAGTGGCAACAGGGAAGACCCCACCCCTCTCAGTTATAGACCTGAATCATTGACAAGTGTAACAGTGAAAAGATTGAAAAAAAAATAATAAAAACTAAATGGGTAGAACACCTGGAGAGAAATTATATAATATCACACAGACAGTATTGTTTTCGATCTGGAAGATCCTGTGTATCGAATTTACTCAGTTTCTATGATTGAGCCACAGAGATTTTAAAGGAAAAAGGTAGTTGGGTCGACTGCATCTATCTAGACATAAAAAAGGCTTTCGACAGAGTTCCACATAAGAGGTTGTTCTGGAAACTAGAAAATTTTGGATGGGTGACAGGTAAGCTTCTAACATGGATGAAAAATTTTCTGACTGATAGAAAAATGAGGGCAGTAATCAGAGGCAATCGGACTGGAGAAGTGTCACAAGTGGAGTACCACAGTACATGCACCAGAAATGTTCATTGTCTACATAAATGATCTACCAGTTGGAATACAGAATTATATAAACATGTTTGCTGATGATGCTAAGATAATGGGATGGATAAGAAATTTAGATGATTGTCATGCCCTTCAAGAAAACCTGGACAAAATAAATATATGGAGCACCACTTGGCAAATGAAATTTAATGTGAATAAATGCCATGTTATGGAATGTGGAATAGAACATAGATCCCACACAACCTACAAATTATGTGAGAAATCTTTATATAATTCTGATAAAAGAAAGAGGTCTAGGGTTGATTCTAGATAGAAAACTATCACTTGAGGCCCACATAAAGAACGTTGTGTGAGGAGCCTATGTCACGCTTTCTAACTTCAGAATTTCGTTTAAATACATGGATGGCGAAATACTAAAGAAATTGTTCACGAGTTTTTTTCGGCCAAGGCTAGAATATGCAGCAGTTGTGTGGTGCCCATATCTTAAGAAGCACATCAACAAACTGGAAAAGGTGCAAAGACATGCTACTAAGTGGCTCCCAGAACTAAAGGGCAAGAGCTATGTGGAGAGGTCAGAGGCATTATATATGCCAAAACTAGAAGACAACAAAAAGAGCTGATAAAATCACTATGTACAAAATAGTAACAGGAATTGATAAAATCGATAGGAAAGATTTCCCGAGACCTGGAACTTCAAGAACAAAAGGTCATAGATTTAAACTAACTAAACAAAGATGCCAAAGAAATATAAAAAAATTTCCTTTCGCATACAGAGTGGTACACGGTTGGAACAAGTTAAGTGAGAAGGTGGTGGCGGCCAAGACCGTCAGTAGTTTCAAAGCATTATGTGACAAAGAGTGCTGGGTAGACGGGACACCACGAGCGTAGCTCTAATCCTGTAACTACACTTAGGTAACTACATTTGGTGTCAGCAAGCTTACCGTCGAAACACACACAAACAGCCTGCCTATTATTCAAGGCCTTCTCTGAGTACTCTCTATTTTCTTCTCTGAGGCTATGGGTCCCTAATCTTGCACCAGAGGTGGTACAACTTTTAAGTTTTTAACTACTGCACTGAGCACCTGATTTTGGCAAAGACTTCTTAGTGCAATTGTCAAGGACATAGTTCTGGTATTTTTTTGTTTATAAATATTCAGGTATAGTTAATGTCAAAATGTTTCAAAACTCAACAATTTATATTTCAAAACAAAAAAAGTAATGAAAACATTACAAAACATTAAAATATAGCCTAATTAATTAATTAATAAAATAGTACAACTCTCAGAATGTCTAAAGGTGCTTTGAGCAATGAAGAAGTTAATTTTATATATATAATATTATATATATAATATATATTTACCTGTGACTACTGCTTAGCAAAAATTTGATCTCTGTGAAAATTGGTCTCGTCATTGCTAGGAGATATTTTAAGACCATGATTTGCTGTGGATGGCACTGTAGTCTTCAAGTCATCAATCTAAAAATAGAGGTAATCTTTTAAAATGTAAATTTTGTATAAAAAAAAATGCAAAAATAAATTGCAAGAATAATATGAAGTTATTATACAATTTTTTTTAATTATTTAAATATTTGTGAGACATTATTAAGAAATGTATGAAGTACAGATTCTCTAAGACCTGATATGTATCTGCTTATGTTCCACCACATTACATTCAGAGCTGAAGAGAAAACACAGCCAGTAAGGTAATGATCACTTAGGATGGACTGGGATGCTACATGTAGGTGGGGGCTAAGCTGCGTGAGGCTAGGATGCCCAGCCTGCCTTGTCTAGGCTGGGCTGGGCTAGGCAACACAAGGAAGGAGTCAACAAATCTCTGGAGTGCCTTACTTTTCCTGATATCCTTATAAAAGCAAGAATGATGCCATTTTATAAAGGAGGCGAGACAGCAGACATAAACAATTAAAGAAAAATATCAAATCTACTTATACTTTCAAAAATATTTGATTTTTTGTTTTTACAAACATCTCTTCCTACTTTGTAAAATTCAACATGAATACAAACACACACACACATCCCTAGGAAGCAGCCCATAGCAGCTGTCTAACTCCCAGGTACTTATTTACTGTTAGGTGAACCAGATATAGAGAATAACCACAATACAATACAATACAATTTTATACAATACAATTTTATTTAGGTAAGGTACATACATACAATAAATATTTACAAGGATTGTTTGACTTATAGGTATAGCTAGTACATACAATGCCTAAAGCCACTATTACGCAAAGCGTTTCAGGCATAAAATGCTATCTTTATAAGAACAATCTTGTAAAGCCACTAGTACACGCAGCATTTCAGGCAGGATATATAAAATATTATATATATATATATATATATATATATATATATATATATATATATATATATATATATATATATATATATATATATATATTGGTGTATACTGGCAGCAGGTTTTCTTTCAAACATGTTTCATTGAATATGACCGCATATTCTGTATTTATTATTTTCTGGTTTAGGGCTTCTATCCCTCTAACTATTTTCTTAGCATCAGGGCTTAATTGGAATAGGAGTTCTCCAAAACTCATTTTCGTACTTTTAAGGTGAAGAAAAGAAGTGATTTACTATAGAGTGTATTACACTTATTTGTATAATTTGCACGACGTTTCGAACCTCCATGGTTCATTCTCAAGTGAACAATCTTACAATACTAGTTGATTTTATACCCGCATTAGGTCAGGTGATAATACAATGAAGGTGAAAAACATGGGGGGATACATAAGGGATAAACATAGGGGCTGCAGAAGGCTTATTGGCCCATACGAGGCATCTCCTATCTAAACACAAAGATTAATCCAGTGTAATTGGCCTGTTATGTTGGACATTGTCTTCTGTGTTGGCATCGATATGTTCTTGTCTTGTCCTTACTCTCATGGTGGGTAGAGTAAATAGTTCCGTGATTTGGGTGTTCATGGTAGGTCGCTCTATTCTTATGTGAATTGCCTCAAGAATTTGTAATCTTCTTGAATCTTGGGTTTTGTCTATTATGCAAGTATTCTTGTTCAACATTTCTCTTGTTAGAGTAATGTCATGGGCTTGTCTCATGTGATTCCTAGGGGCACCAGATTGAAGATGGCATGTCAAACGCCTCGTCAGCTTGGTCGACGTCATACCTATGTACTTACATTGAAGGTTACATCCTTCGTGGGGGCAAGTGTACATGTATACAACGCTTGACTGCTGTAGAGGGTTCTCCGTCGGCTTCGGGCTGTTTTTGATAAGGAGTTCGGAAGTCTTCTTGGTTTTGTAGAATATTATCAGGTTTATGTTTTGGTATCAGTAGTGCTTTTTACTCCTTTACGGATTATTTCTTTCATTATTCTTTCCTCTTTTATATGTTCACTGTGCATGGTTGATTTGTAATATAATTTTATTGGGGGTGTTGTGGTTTCTGTTCTAGGTTCTGAATTATACCAACGGTCCAAGTGTCTTCTTATAGCAGCGTTTATTTCCGCGTTGCTATATCCGTTGTTCACCAATACCTGAGTTACTCTTTCAAACTCTCTACTCACGTTGCTCCATTCAGAGCAGTGGGTAAGCGCTCGACGAATATAAGCATTGAGAACACTGGCTTTGTATCTTTGGGGGCACTCACTTCTTCCGTTCAGGCATAATCCTATGTTGGTGGGCTTGGTATATACGTTGGTGCTTAAAGAGGTTCCTGTTTTTGTTATTAGTACATCCAAGAATGGCAGACTGTTATTTTCACTATTTTCATGTGTAAATCGGAGTACTGACTCTCTCTCTAGGTGTCTTTTTAGGTCAATTAGTTCATCTGAGTCTTTTACTATTACGAATATGTCATCTACATAACGGCAGTATACAGTTGGTTTTTGTCTGCTACTGAAGACCCTATCTTCGATGGTTCCCATATAAAAATTAGCAAATAAAACTCCTAAGGGGGAGCCCATTGCTACTCCGTCTATCTGTAAATACATGTCTCCTTGTGGACTGATGAAAGGGGCTTCCTTTGTACATGCTTCGAGAAGACTTTTCAAGTGTGGCTCAGGTATGTCTAATTTGGGGGTGCTCTCGTCTCTGTATACTCTGTCCAGTATCATTCCTATGGTTGTGTCGACTGGGACGTTGGTAAAAAGGGATTCAACGTCCAGGGAAGCGATGATTCCATCGGGCTGGGTAGATTTGATCAATTCTAGGAAATCTGCTGATGATTGTAGACTAAACTTACTTGGAGTGTATGGAGTTAGGAGTTCATTGAGTTTTTTTGCCAGGTGATAAGTTGGGGTTGGTATTTGGCTGATTATAGGGCGTAGTGGGTTACCTGGTTTATGCGTCTTAACATTGCCGTAGGCATATCCTAAGCCATAGTCGCCTTGAAGTTTATTGAAATGCACACTACCTTTCTTTGCGTTGATTGCTGTAATTGTTTTGTTTACTTTCCGCTTAAGGTCTTCTACGGGGTTCCTCGTGATTCGTTGAAATTTGGAGTCGTCACTTAGGATGTCGCTAATTTTGTTCATGTATTCATGGGTAGGAATCAATACATATGCTGCTGTTTTGTCGGCTTTTCTTATTGTTACGTCTTTCAGATTTTTTAGTTGTTTCGCTGCTTCTTTGAGTCGTGGGGTTAAGATTGTAGATGAATATGTTCCTCGTTTTTTCCCTGCTTCTGCAAGTAGTTCAGCTTGAAGTGTGTCCGTGGTGATGACTTTTTTGTTGTCTTCTAGCTTATGGATATCGTCCAGAAGCATTTCGATTTCCAGGCGTTTTTGATGCATCTTTGGTTTAGATAAGAATTGACAATTTAGACCAAGATTTAAGAGGTCTCGTTGGTCCTGGGTAAGATCATAAGAAGTCAGGTTAAAGTAGCCATCTTTAGGACGAGGGATTTTTAGCTGTCCACCGTTTAGGGATGTTAACTTACGGAGTGTCTTTGTTTCTACAAGAGTTTTATGTTGTTGTTTCAGGTTAAATAGTTCACTGTTGATGGTTTGCTTGAGTTGGATAGGGATGTCGTACTGGGTCCATTTGTTTAACAGATGCTCCGCCTGCTCTATAAAGGTTTGGAGGGCTTCCTTCTTCTTGTTTAGTTGATGCCGAATGAGCTCTTGCCTATACCTATAGGTAAACTCTGTATTGCGGACTGCTGGGTCATGTGGGTTTATATTGGTGTATACTGGCAGCAGGTTTTCTTTCAAACATGTTTCATTGAATATGACCGCATATTCTGTATTTATTATTTTCTGGTTTAGGGCTTCTATCCCTCTAACTATTTTCTTAGCATCAGGGCTTAATTGGAATAGGAGTTCTCCAAAACTCATTTTCGTACTTTTAAGGTGAAGAAAAGAAGTGAAAGAAAAGAACATAAACCTGATAATATTCTACAAAACCAAGAAGACTTCCGAACTCCTTATCAAAAACAGCCCGAAGCCGACGGAGAACCCTCTACAGCAGTCAAGCGTTGTATACATGTACACTTGCCCCCACGAAGGATGTAACCTTCAATGTAAGTACATAGGTATGACGTCGACCAAGCTGACGAGGCGTTTGACATGCCATCTTCAATCTGGTGCCCCTAGGAATCACATGAGACAAGCCCATGACATTACTCTAACAAGAGAAATGTTGAACAAGAATACTTGCATAATAGACAAAACCCAAGATTCAAGAAGATTACAAATTCTTGAGGCAATTCACATAAGAATAGAGCGACCTACCATGAACACCCAAATCACGGAACTATTTACTCTACCCACCATGAGAGTAAGGACAAGACAAGAACATATCGATGCCAACACAGAAGACAATGTCCAACATAACAGGCCAATTACACTGGATTAATCTTTGTGTTTAGATAGGAGATGCCTCGTATGGGCCAATAAGCCTTCTGCAGCCCCTATGTTTATCCCTTATGTATCCCCCCATGTTTTTCACCTTCATTGTATTATCACCTGACCTAATGCGGGTATAAAATCAACTAGTATTGTAAGATTGTTCACTTGAGAATGAACCATGGAGGTTCGAAACGTCGTGCAAATTATACAAATAAGTGTAATACACTCTATAGTAAATCACTTCTTTTCTTCACCTTAAAAGTACGAAAATGAGTTTTGGAGAACTCCTATTCCAATTAAGCCCTGATGCTAAGAAAATAGTTAGAGAGATAGAAGCCCTAAACCAGAAAATAATAAATACAGAATATGCGGTCATATTTAATGAAACATGTTTGAAAGAAAACCTGCTGCCAGTATACACCAATATAAACCCACATGACCCAGCAGTCCGCAATACAGAGTTTACCTATAGGTATAGGCAAGAGCTCATTCGGCATCAACTAAACAAGAAGAAGGAAGCCCTCCAAACCTTTATAGAGCAGGCGGAGCATCTGTTAAACAAATGGACCCAGTACGACATCCCTATCCAACTCAAGCAAACCATCAACAGTGAACTATTTAACCTGAAACAACAACATAAAACTCTTGTAGAAACAAAGACACTCCGTAAGTTAACATCCCTAAACGGTGGACAGCTAAAAATCCCTCGTCCTAAAGATGGCTACTTTAACCTGACTTCTTATGATCTTCTTCACTTATATATATATATATATATATATATATATATATATATATATATATATATATATATATATATATATATATATATATATATATATATATATATATATATATATATATATATATGAGTGTCAGACCATGGAGGAATGATTTTTTTTAATTTAATTTATATAAAAAATTATTCCTTCTGAAGATGTATTAATATATGAAAGTACTTAAGGAAATTCCTGTTTCAATTCTTCCTCCGTGGTCTGACACTGTCACATTTTTCATCAAGTGTTAATTTTTGTGATTTACACACACATGGCATGTTTACACACACATTATTTATATTATATATATATATATATATATATATATATATATATATATATATAAAATATATATATATATATATATATAAACATGACCACTATATATATATATATATATATATATATATATATATATATATATATATATATATATATATATATATATATATATATATTTATATATATATATATATATATATATATATATATATGCAATTGACGATCACAAAACACTGATCATTTTATGCGGAAAATCCACAGAGAAATATGAAATGAGGTGAACGTTTCGGCTTTGTTAAAGCCTTTGTCAACACCAGACTGACCTAACACAACTGATCTAACTGATCCCGTGGTCAGTCTGGTGTTGACAAAGGCTTTAACAAAGCCGAAACGTTCACCTCATTTCATATTTCTCTGTGGATTTTCCGCATATATATATATATATATATATATATATATATATATATATATATATATATATATATATATATATATATGTATATATATATATGGAACCCTCAACCCTGTAAGTGGAGGGTTCCTACATACTCAACCAGAGGTGGTACCCTCTATATATTAATAAAAAGGCAAGGCTATGCTAAATCTAGGCAGGGATTGGCTTGGCTAAGCTGGTCAGGGCTTGGCTAGGGTAGGAAGGACTGGTCATGTTTAAAAGCAAGGCAGGGTTAGGCTAGGCAAGACTAGGTAAGGGTATACTGGGATAGGCTTGGCTACAGTAGGCTAGGAAGAGGTAAACTAGGATAAGCAAGGCTGTGCAAGCACTATGCACAGCTAGAATGAACTATGCTAAGATGGTTTAAGCTGGGCTAGGTTAGGATAAGCTGAGTCATGCAGGGCCCCGATTGACCAGTGGAGTCTAATAGTCTAACCTTCTAGCTAGTTTGCTGACCTAAGAGTGTAAATGCCTAGCCCCTAACCTGAGATATATACAATAGTTGTTACATTCTTGTACAGCCACTAGTACGAGTAGCGTTTCGGGCAGGTCCCTGGAATACGATCCCCGCCGCGAAGAATCGTTTTTTCATCCAAGTACACATTTTACTGTTGCGTTAAACAGAGGCTACAGTTTAGGATTTGCGCCCAGTAAATCCTCCCCGGCCAGGATACGAACCCATGACATAGCGCTCGCGGAACGCCAGGCGAGTGTCCTACCACTACACCACCTGCTGCAATATTATTATAAAAGAAATATTACTTATTATAATCGTAAATACTAAATACCTGTTGTGTTGATTTAGGGGCGACGACGATCGTGGGATCGGATGCGAGCCACAGGTGGCCTACACCATCTTCTTCTTCTTGATAGTAGGTGCAGTTTGCATGAAGGGTTTGTCCTCCCGATGACTGCACCAGTACAGATGTTGGTAGAGGCGTTTATGTTGAAGATGATAAGAGTTTCAAAAGTGCTTGTTGCGTTGTGCTGTAGACAGAGGAGCGGCGACTAAAACAGAGGTGGATGTTAGAGGGAGACTTGCCGCACCGTAGGGCGGTGTGTTGTGTTTATGGCGTCAGCTGATCCTTGGTGTTGCGATGAAACATTTGTTTTCTGTGTTTAGCTGTTGGTGGCGCCAGGTATAAATGTGGCGCGGGTCAGATGTGACCCAATTTGTTGGTCGATTGGAGATATTTAGCCAGTGCTTTGACTATTTGGTATTTTTCTTGTAACGAGTGGTCACCGCCTCCTAATATATGCTCGATGGTAAAGGGTATTTTAAGTGAGATAAGTTCTTGTTTGAAATTTACTCTGGCACTATAGTGTCGGAAGCAATGTAGGAGATAGTGTTCGATTGTTTCAGGCACCTGACAGTGGATGCAGAGTTCGTTGATGTCTGTTCTGTACTTAGAGCTTTGTGCTGCTAGTTTGGTGTGTCCCAGCCTTAATCTGGTCATCGCTATATCAATTTCTCTGCTTTTATATCTGACATGTTTCCAAGTTTCCCATTTCTTTTTAATGGACCCATAGTACAAAGGTGAGCATGACGTTTTCCATTTCGTCGCAAAATCTTGGGTGATGGTATTTTTGAAGGCTCCTTTACGTGCAACATGGGGAATTGGATGATGGGTAATGTGATGCGTGTTGTGCATTGCTTTGGCTAGTTGATCTACTAGTTCATTATGGAGAATACCACAATGCGCTGGGACCCATTGGATAGAGGTATCATAACCGTTCAATCGATGTTCATGAAGAAGTTGAAGACATGGGTAAACAAACTCCTTGCACGTTTTTGAAGAGTACGTAATTGCTTGAATCGCACTCTTGGAGTCACTGCAGATTGTATATGTCCCGACTGGTAATGTTGTGATTATTTGGAGAGCTTGATATAAGGCATATAATTCAGCTGTGAAAACAGATAGTTGGTTTGGTAACCGCCATCCCTGCTTGAGATGGTATTCCGGTATCCATACAGCGCTAGTGACCGAGGGTACGTTGTTCTTGATGATGCGAGATCCATCTGTATAAATCGCTGTGGTATTTGGGTAGCAATTTTTCATTGTTGAGAGAAAGACTGAGGCTATGGCTGAGTTTGGTGCAGACTTTGGAATGTTGTCTTCGAGTTGTATTGCTGTATTAGGAGTTGTATAAAGCCAGGGTGGAATAGGGGGAACAGTAAGTTGGGTTTCCGAGTTTTGGAGTAGAGAGAGGTCTATATTGAGGTTATTTGTAGCCCGTGTGAGGAAAGGTTGTGAGTGATTGGTTGGGAAGCGGGGGTTATGTGGGTTAACTGTTGGGTTAATTTTTGATCTGTATGGGTGTGTCTGGTGAGCAGTGGTACAGAGTGACAGATAGTTGGCACACATTATGTCTCGTCTGGTGGCTAGGCTTGTGAGGCCCGTTTCCCCGTAAAGTCCGAGGATAGGAGTGGAACGCATTGCGCCACATATAAGTCGCATGGCATTGTTTTGGATGACCTCTAGGCTCTGTAGGTTAGTAGGCGCAGCCGATGCATATGCTTGGCAACAATAGTCTATTTGGCTGCGAATGTAGGTTGTATAGAAACGGAGCAGGATTTTATGGTGTGCTCCCCAGGTGGTGCCAGTGAGGGCTTTCAGTATGGCGAGTCGGGGTTGTGTCGTCTGTTTAAGGTGTTGAATGTGTGCTGTCCAGGTAAGTGAGGGCGAGTCTAAGTGCATGCCAAGGTATTTATGTTCTCGTACGTGTTGGATGGGAGTGTTGTGTATTGTGAGGGTGGGTAGATGAACGAGTCTTTTTTTAGTGAAAATTTGATAATAGGTTTTGGTAGTACTAACTTGAAGGCCCCATTGTTGTGTCCAATCTATGAGGTGATCAAGTGCTGTTTGCATTGTTGAGACTGTATTAGGTAAGGCGTTGTCTGAATAATACAGTGTTAAGTCGTCGGCGTACGCCGAGAGGTTAACAGGATGGGTGTTAGGCAAATCTGCTAAGAATGCAGCAAAAAGGGTTGGGCTTAATATGGAGCCTTGTGGGACACCCGTTTGTACTGGGATGTCATCGGAAAACTCGCCTTGTATATAGACTTTAGAGGTCCTGTTCGTAAGATAAGATTTTAACCATAAAAGTAATCTTCCCTGTACGCCTAAACGCGCAAGCTTTGCGAGGAGGCAAGTATGAGGAATGCTATCAAAAGCTCCTTTGAGGTCTAGGTAGACAACAAGACAATATTTACTGCTTCTGAGAGAGGTGCGGATTTCATGTTCAAGGCAGAGTATCTGATCGAGTGTGGAGCATTGCGGTCGAAATCCAGCTTGGAGTGACGGTATAATATTATTATATTCTAGATACCATTGGAGGCGAGTATGTACTAGTCTTTCCATGACTTTACTGAGGCATGATAGTAGGGAAATAGGCCTATATGACGCAGGTTGGGATGGGTCTTTTCCTGGTTTAAGGAACGGAAGAATAATACTGGTCTGCCATTGTGAGGGAATATTTCCGTGAGTCCAGCATAGGTTGTAATAGTTTAGGAGAGTACTATGTGCAGTTGATGGGAGATGTTTTATGAGTTCATATGGAATTCCATCCTCTCCAGGTGCCTTGCCAAGAGGTAGGCGGGTTAAGGCTAATTGTAGCTCGCTTAAGGTGTATATGTTGTCGACGCCAGGCATGGGTAGCAGTATGGCACGGTCAATTTCTTGTCTAAGGGGGAGTTCTTGGGCATGAAAGAAGGGTGTTGAGAGGGTAACTTTAAGACATTCAGCAAGAACATTTGCACGCTCCTGAGGTGTTTGACAGAGTGAACCGTTGATCGTCAGGGGGAACGAAGGGAATGTTGGGCGACCTTTAATGCTGTTAAATGTAGCCCAGACTTTTGAATGTGGCGTAGTGGGTGTGAGGCTATCACAAAATTTTGCCCATGATGCTCGCTTTGCTGACAGTATGGTTTTTTTGGCTTCTGCTGTAGCCCGCCGGAGATTAACCCAGTTCTGTAGGGAGGGTTGACGTCTTTGTTTTTGTATGGCTCGTCGGCGTAAAGCGACTGTTCGTGCACATTCCGCGTTCCACCACGGTTTAAGTGGTTTGGCCTACACCATGCTTTCTAAGGCGTCCCTCTCATAACAAAAACAAATCCGTGCATTCATACACAAACAGAGATCCCGTGGTTATGCGAATACTTGCAATTCTTTTACTTAAAATAATAACAATTAGATTAATAATAATTAACATAATTTTTACTCAAGATTCACAAACATCATTAATACTATTTTAAAAAAAAATTTATAAGACATCTAAAAACAGATATACAGACTTTGTGTGATATTTATTTCAACATTATATATTAATAGAATGTTGTAACTATTATTTTTAAATATTAGGTAGTTTCCAGCTACGTATATCGCATATAAACGTTGCAAAAAGATTTTAGACTGAATTAACACATTACACATTTATGGAGTAATTAACAACAAAACAATCTTTATTTTCATTGCAGAACATATATCAGAGCATACTAGTGACTCATACATTTAAAATAGTGTGATTTTTAAACAATTCGGTTGTAAACCCGCAGAACGGCCTACCCGCCAAAGACGTAACATAAGAAATGGTATATAATTCATTATTTTAAATTACATATATAATCATTAATAATTTTCGGCAGCTATCGAGGTTCTCCATAGGTAAATTCCTGTACTCTAACAAGATGCTACTTGCTGTTTAGCTGTTTAAATTCTTGGAAAATTGTAATGACCAGCGACATAAAATATAACAATGAAATAATAGCAGGTAACTGTAGGTGAACGAAAAATTAAATTCCAAATTGATTAGATGTTTTTCTAAATATAAAGATCGACCTGAAGGAATTTTATGAATTATGGACTAATTAAACAAAAAAATAGGTAATTTTACTTGAAGAACAGATACCAGAGAATAGTTAGTGAGTACATTTATATTGTATAATGGGAGAAAGCCCCTGGTAGCCGCGAATTAAAATAACCACCTACATTAATTGATAACTAGGAAATAGTATCTGGAAACTTTATCTGAACGAAAACACAATACCAATTTGTTTAGATGTTTTTCTTAATATAAAGATCAACAGTAAGGAATCTTATTCATTATGGACAAATTAACAAAAAAAAACGATAATTTTCATTGAGGACCATATATTAGAGCATACTTAGTCACTTATATATTAAAAGTATTGTGTATTTTGAACCATTGGGGTTGTAAACAAACAGAACGGCCTACCCGAAAAGTCGTAACATAAAATGTTGCATATGTTTGCTAATGTATTATTTGATAAATGATTATTATTAATTTACGACAACTATAGAGGTTTCCCATTAGTTAAATTACTGTAGTCTGACTAAATGCTACTACAAAACCTATATAAATCCTGGGAAAGTCACAATGACCAGCGACATTAAAGCATAGAGGGTTAAATAGTAACAGGCAACTGTCGGCGAACGAAAAATTCATTTCCAAATTTATTAGATGTTTTCCTAAATATAAAGATCGATAGGCTGGAATTTTCTGGATTATGGCCTAATTAAGGCAAAAATATATATATTTTTACTTGAAGAACAAATATCAGAGCATAGTCAGTGAGTTATAGAATAATAAGAGTGTGGTATTTCATTGTATAACAAGAGATAGTCCATGGAAGCGAAAATAGACGTAGTTTTACACAAAATAACGTCCAAAAACAGCCGTAGAGTCAAACGGCAAATGTTGACGTTCTTTTTAAGAGGACAGGTTGTGCTATGAGGTGGTCATTAATGTAGGTATGGCACTGACGACCAAATCAATGAAGCACTGGAATGTTTTTGCTGCTTCAAAGAGGCCAAACGGCATTCGAATATATTCGAACAAGACAAAAGGTGTTGTAACTGCTGTTTTGGGGACGTCCGCTGGCCGGCTCCGTGATTTGGAGAAATGCTCGCACTAAATATTTTCAAGAATGTTTTTGTACCATGCAGTCTATTAAGAGTACTCCTGAATATAAGGGTTTGGATAACTGTCTGGCAGTGTGTTAACATTCAGGGCTATGTAGTCCTCACAGGGATGTCATTCTCCTGAAGTTGCCTTGGGAGCCATATGCAGTGACCTGGTCCAGGTGCCGTTAGAGCGTCGTACAACAGCAGCAAGTACCTCGTCATTCTTCCTCAGGCACCTGGAAGCGTTTAGGTGGCAGGCGGCGCGGTCATGCGTAGGTAAGTGGGCTTATGGTGTAAATATGATGGGCGAATGTGCTTAACTTTGCCATTTGCCGGCTGTGGCCTGGTGATGTTCTTTAATTCATCGAAAGGGTTCTGCAGGTCAGGTGTACAGAAAAATCTGTATTTTTACTTTAATAACAGTCAAGGTTGGAAGGATTGTCAATATTTTAAATTCATTTTAGTTATGTTATAATTACTTGGCTCATTCCAATCTTAAACATGGTAACTGGTCGTTTGACCAATACCGACCCACATTTCCTCCGAGTTTACCTTGGGACGATGGGTCAATCTAGGAGCCGTTGTGGTTGGGCTTCTCACCGATACCATCTGAGGAGTGTTGGCGTGGTAACTTTACTTACCACATCAGAAGATGTATAGTGCGGTCGTCTCCTAGTATCATCGTAGACGATCTTGGACGTAATGAAAACACAAGTATATCACCTCACGACTGCACCCAGACACAACAAATTTAGATTACATGGTTATTTTCAAAGTTGATGGACCACGCAAATGTACCAGCGTCTTTCCTTCACAAATTATTTCACAAATCTTGCAAAAGGTATTTAACAGTCAGAAGGCTTTCTGGCCACTAATGATTTGTCATTTTCACAGCTGCAGGTTTGACCAATACTTAACCAAAAATATGTGACTTCTTGCTTTGGACAACCAACTTCAGAACTAGCTCTCTATGTTGACCGTTTACCAAATGTACCTCAAGTTACTTTCCAATCTGCCAGTGAAAGAAAGGTCTCAAGTTTCCAACACGAAGTGGCACATCGCAGAGCATCTTCCAGTGCACTAAAGTCGGGAAAGCCACCCTCGTGCACTTGCAGTACACAGAGGCAGGTGCTCAAAGATCATGCACAGTACTCAATTCACCTGGGCTCGAGGAGACTCAAACCGTGGACCCCACGTGTTTGAGGCCGAAGCTCTATCGACCGAGCTATTGATCGATAGAGATTCGGCCTCACACACGGTTCGAGTCTCCTAGAGCCCAGATGAATGGAATATTCTTTTCCACAAAAGTGTGGACGACTATTTATATTATCTCTAGTGGTACTGGACTGAAATCAATCATGTTTGGTATCTCTGGAGGACATAAAGCTAGCAGCATAATTATGCCATTGTATGTGTGGTCAAGGAGATGGAACGAGTATAGCATTTCCATCGGTAGAAGCCAATTCTAGACATCAGCCATCTTGGAAAGCTACTGACGGGAGCTTCCTGCCTGAGGAAACAAAAGAAATTCTGAGGTCGGGATCGGTGATTCAAAGTCAAGACCAACGTCCTCTCAGATGAGCCTACAGCGACCCACTTTGCTTAGATGCATGTAAAATAGCCGATTGTACCTGGGATTGGCCAATCAGCAAAGACGAGAGTTGACTAGAGCCCGCTTAGCACACCAAGCCATAGAGGATGTGCCCTTGTTGTTGATAAGTGTACATGCACACATCTAGTTAGTGCAGCGTCCTTATTCTTCATAAAAATTGTGCAAATGGTCGGAATCCCATGTGAGACATTGTCAAATTAAGTGAAGTGATTAAGATACTACGAGGTCCATCCAGAAGCAACGGACTAAGAGAGTGTACGACTGTGATCCTGTTCTATCTCGGTAATCTGTATAACGAGAAAAACAGAAAAGTGCTCAGCGAACGTTGTGTATAAACCAAAAGTGAGTCACGATAGTGAGGCTGCTCCATAGAATCTTTAGCAACAGAGACTCAATGGCTGTCCTGCGTCGACGGGCAGCAGAAGGCCACAATCTTGGATGCACTTCTGGGCAAGGTCTGCATGCTTAAACATCACCTGCACCTAGCATTCCTGGATGCTATCCGGCCACCCATCGGGCCACGGAGCCCAAGGGAATCCTCGGGGCACTCTCAAGGAATAGTGTGTGTTGGGCTATGATTAATCCTCTACCATCAATTCCAGCTTGAAAGAGAAGTCACGGGTAATCCCTATGACTAGGGGGGAGGGGTGAAGCAGGGAGATCCTCTGTCCCCAGTTTGTTTCAACCTCTTAATTGATGGGGCAATTACCAATACGAAGAAGTTTGGTTGGGGATTCATCTGGAGGCAGAGAGAAAATTAGTATTAGCATTCACTAAAGACTGTTGAGGCAGTCTAAACACAGGCCGGACTACATGCACAGATTGAAAATATATGAGAGATCATGCGAGGTGCTAGCCTTAGGGTTAAGACAGGAAGCTGCTAATCAATGAGTCTGGAGATAGATGGCAAACTTAAGAGGTGGTTTCTCTTCTTAAACAAGATTCCATATTAGTAACTCACCGAACCTCTGGGTATTGTGGGAAATAATTGTGTGTGAACGAATAATAAATACTCCATTTAATTATTCTATAAAATACACTTCATGAGAAGTAAATTCTGTTTCTAAATGAAATAGTTATTAATACGTAAATCTTAAATGCGTAACAAGTCTACCGAGGCGACGGTTCCTTGTCCACAAAGTCACTTACCATTATAGTCAAATCAACAGTCAACCTCACTTTCATAAGAGTTTAACAAACTAATGATACTTCGGTTAGGATAACATTTTTACCAAATAGTTCTACAAAATTATGATAGCTCGCATTACTAAATAATAAAATTTTGACGCCTCTAATAATCACCAACTACAGTAGTCTCTGCTGAGAGAGAGAGAGAGAGTTGGAGTTTCTGTATTTCGCCATTAAAGCCAAATGTGCTCCTTGTCAGCGACTTAAATCTTTACCACGACCTCCGAATTGGTCAATCCAGGCCACACTTCAGTTATCTGCTGTAATATATTCTTTTTTGTATGTCTGTTCATTTTGGGTTTAAATATAAACATGTGGCATTGATGGTATATTAAAGTGTTTTAGGGTAGCATTTTGCTCAAAGATCCAGACCTCGCTTGTTTTGAGCCTCAGGGGTGTTTGGGATCCAGAGTTATATTAACACCACCATCCCCTGCCCCCAAAGTGGCAAGGTGAGTACTGGGATAAATTTGAAGTGCCTTAAACTCAAGTTAGAGGTGGCTAAAATTTAGGTCCTTCATCCTATTTTTTCTCGCTCGATCCATTGCATAGCCGACAGCCGACATTTTGCTCAGCAGCCAGTGACCCTATGACCAGCTGTTAGCTACTGGCTGCCCACCTGCCACTACATAGATTTAAAGGTACTTATCCACCTACAAATCTCATTTGCCACTTTAGTGCAGTCCCTTAAATGTGCGCGCCTCTTGCTTCCACGTGAGAGATCTACATATACTGTGTATATATGCAGTCATTGCCATGAGCCACCACGACTTCTGTGAGATGGATTACCAGACTCCAGTGTATCTACGCCGTACTGCGAGACCAACGATTGTGAAGATTAGATGTTCAAACTGTCGGCGAGCTGTGTATACTAGTCATTTGATACGAGAGCGAGGCCGACATATTGTAAGTATTGAACTCTATTTCCCTGTGTTATTGTCTCTATACATCGATCCCTTGATCAGCCAGTGTTGCCTTCCCACACATTTGAAATAGGTGTAGTTGTGAGTTACAGACTCGGTTGTGAACAAGGGATTATCTGTGTAGAATCACAATTGTTCCACTTGTCAGTGAATGAGTCTGGCCCCTAGCTTCGGTAGGGGACAGACGTGTTGCATCGGCGTTCCAGCAGTTGGTGTTGTTTGCCAGTTTCGGCCGGTTGGGGGCGGGTGTGTGTCTGCTCGCCTGTGCTGACGTGGCGTTACGATGGGGGTCCCTCTACCCTCTGTCGTGCGGGCTCAGTCTGT
The DNA here is from genome assembly GCF_040958095.1 of Procambarus clarkii. Lineage (NCBI taxonomy): Eukaryota > Metazoa > Arthropoda > Malacostraca > Decapoda > Cambaridae > Procambarus > Procambarus clarkii. The sequence goes on from NC_091206.1 coordinate 22,149,192, forward strand.
GGGACTAGAGTTCTCTGTACGGGCTGGTTACCTGGATATTGCACTGGCTTGTGAAATGCTCTCTGTCCCTGTGTTTGAGATTTATGGGGTCGAGTTGGTAACGGCCCGTAGGGCAATTGTGAAGTTCACAGAGGAGGTGGCATATCGTGATTTTCTCCGGCGATACGAGGGGCGGACACTACCCCTGCCGGATGGTGCGGGCACTGTAACCCTCTCGGATAGAAGTGGTGCACTTACATCAGTGTGCATGGGGCTCCCTTGGAGTTTCCAGAGGCTCTGCTACGGCGGTATTTCGGCTGGTTTGGCACGGTAGTTTTTTTTTTTTTTTTTTTTTTTTTTATTTTTATTTTTACATGCAAGCATGCGTATAATGTACAAGAAAAACATAAATATAACATAGAACAAAGTACAAAGCACACATATGTACAAGGACAAAGGAACAAATCAAGAGAAGACCAGCCAGAAGGGCTGACCACAAAAAAATGCATATATAAACAAGACACAATTAGTAACACAGTGTAATACAAACATAAGGGAAAACCCCAGGACAAAATGCACACAAAGCAAGCCTGCTAACACCTCAAATACATACAGAGAGGCGAGAAACATACAAGAATAAGGACAATAACAATAAAGAAAACAGATCCGCCATAACAAACGGAAGGCAAAACATAACAAAGAGCACACGCCAACAGCCTGAAGGGCACACAACATGACAAACAAGCGCACACGACATCCATAACCGAACACACAAACGCACAGGAACCGCACCCCCCCCCCCCACGAGCCATACAAGAAAAAACAAAACAAACTGGAGCACGCAGGAACCGGGAAACAATACCCACCCCACCCACCCACATACACACCCTACAACCAGGCAACACAAAATACAGAGAAATCACTTGCGAGGAACATCGGAAGAAACGTACTTCTCCGGGAACAGCTCACAAGGATATTTCGACTTGTAAGCTTCCCAGACGAGATCTTCAAGGTCGGTAGGGTTTTTGATCCCCCGCGCTCGAGCGGGTATCATAAACTCAGGAACATCTATATCTGGCGGCATCGGCCAATGCCTAAGGTCACTGACGCAAGTCGCATAACGAGGCTGGGGAGCGCCAACCACGCCCTGCGAGGAAGCAGATGACACCGGAGAAGCGGACGAGGGACGCCGAGCCTGCCACGCCTTCGCCATCGGAGCAGGTGTCGGACGCTGAGACGATAGCACTTCCACGGATACCGCAGGAGACACGGAAGGGACTGCAGGAAACGGAAGAGGCGGCAAGACCGCTGCCGAGGAAACGGGTAACGAGGAAGGGGCCACAGAACATCCAGAGCGAGCACCCTTTCTCAACATCACCACCAGGCCACCCCGCTCACCACCAACTACAGCAGGGGGAACCACCGCCCACGAAGAACCGGAGCCATCCGACGCAGGCAACGCACCTGAAGCAGGACCCTCGGACACCGGACCAGAAGTGGAGGCCGAAACGCCGGCACCGGCATCCTCAGGCAAGTGTACCTCCGCCACCACCGTAGTGTGCACCACATCCGGAGCCACGCCACCGTCAACGGAAGGACGACACTCGTCGAATTCGCCAACATCAGCCCACACAGAAGAACGCCGGGAACGCTTAGGCTCGGGCCGCACATCATCAGACCCGGAGGCAGACTCAGCGACCCGCGCAGCACCAACCGAGCGAACCGACGCACGCCGCAGCACGGCAGCCTCCTCAACCACACGGGGCACCAGGCCAGGCACAGGAGGGAATTCCGGATCCACCTCATCTCCCAGCGCAGCCGGAACAGACGGCGAGGGTGCAGGGACCGGGACAGACACAGCAGAGGAAGAACTGGAAGACGAGGGGTCTGAGCAAACGGCAGGCGGAAGAGGCGCAGGGACATCAGCCGGAGCACTAGGCGAGGACCCAACCTCTGGAAGAGATACGGCAACAACAGGGGGCGCAACAGGCGGAGCAACAGCTGCTACAGAGGGCACCTCCTCAGCCGAAGAGACGTCCATACCCACCGAATCATCCCCCACAGGAAGGGGCGGAAAATCCTCCTCACTGAAGAGGTTCACTGGTGCAACAGGAGGCGCAGAACAGGCAGCAGCCTGATGGCCCAAAAGACCACAACGATAACACGTCCGCGGCTGACGGGCGTAAAACACCCGAACGTTGTACCCCATAAGGCGCACAGAGGACGGAATATCCGCCCGGAGTCTCATGCCCAGGGTGCGAATGTTAGACCTCACACCCTTAAGAGGACTAGAAGACACCACGTTCACTCTCACACTAACAACTGCGCCAAACCGCCCGAAATACCGCCGTAGCAGAGCCTCTGGAAACTCCAAGGGAGCCCCATGCACACTGATGTAAGTAAGTGCACCACTTCTATCCGAGAGGGTGACAGTGCCCGCACCATCCGGCAGGGGCAGTGTCCGCCCCTCGTATCGGCGGAGAAAATCGCGATACGCCGCCTCCTCTGCAAACTTCACAATGGCCCTACGGGCCGTTACCAACTCGACCCCATAAATCGCAAACACAGGGACAGAGAGCATTTCACAAGCCAGGGCAATCTCCGGGTAACCAGCCCGCACAGAGAACTCTAGTCCCACAGACTGAGCCCGGACGACTGGGGGTAGAGGGACCCCCATCGTTACGCCACGTCAGCACAGGCGAGCAGACACACACCCGCCCCCAACCGGCCGAAACGGGCAAACAACACCAAACTGCTGGAGCGCCGACTCAACACGTCCGCCCCGCACCGAAGCTAGGGCCAGCTCGCGCCGGATGGTGCGGGCACTGTAACCCTCTCGGATAGAAGTGGTGCACTTACATCAGTGTGCATGGGGCTCCCTTGGAGTTTCCAGAGGCTCTGCTACGGCGGTATTTCGGCTGGTTTGGCACGGTAGTTAGTGTGAGGGTAAACGTGGTGTCTTCTAGTCCTCTTAAGGGTGTGAGGTCTAACATTCGCACCCTGGGCATGAGACTCCGGGCGGATATTCCGTCCTCTGTGCGCCTTATGGGGTACAACGTTCGGGTGTTTTACGCCCGCCAGCCGCGGACGTGTTATCGTTGTGGTCTTTTGGGCCATCAGGCTGCTGCCTGTTCTGCGCCTGCTGTTGCACCAGTGAATCTCTTCAGTGAGGAGGATTTTCCGCCCCATCCTGTGGGGGATGATTCGGTGGGTGTGGACGTCTCTTCGGCTGAGGAGGTGCCCTCTGTCTCAGCTGTTGCTCCGCCTGTTGCGCTCCCTGTTGTTGGTGCATCTCCTCCGGAGGTTGTGTCCTCGCCTAGTGCTCCGCCTGCTCCGGCTGGTATCCCTGAGCCTCTTCCAACTGCCGTTTGCTCGGACCCCTCGTCTTCCAGTTCTTCCTCTGCTGTGTCTCTCCCGGTCCCTGCACCTTCGCCGTCTGTTCCGGCTGTGCTGGGAGCTGGTGTGGATCCAGCATTCCCTCCTGTGCCTGGCCTGGTGCCCCGTGTGGTTGAGGAGGCTGCCGTACTGCGGCGTGCGTTGGTTCGCTAGGTTGGTGCTGCGCGGGTCGCTGAGTCTGCCTCTGGGTCTGATGATGTGTGGCCCGAGCCTAAGCGTTCCCGGCGTTCTTCTGCGTGGGCTGAAGTTGGCAACTTCGACAAGTGTCGTCCTTCCGTTGACGGTGGGGTGGCTCCGGATGTGGTGCACACTACGTTGGTGGCGGAGGTACACTTGCCTGAGGATGCCGGTGCCGGCGTTTCGGCCTCCCCTCCTGGTCTGGTGTCCGAGGGTCCTGCTTCAGGTGCGTTGCCTGCGTAGGGTGGCTCCGGTTCTTCGTGGGGGGTGGTTCCCCCTGCTGTGGTTGGTGGTGAGCGGGGTGGCCTGTTGAGAAAGGATGCTCGCTCTGAGAGTTCTGTGGCCCCTTCCTCGTTACCCGTTTCCTCGGCAGCGGTCTTGCCGCCTCTTCTGTCTCCAGCAGTCTCTTCTGTGTCTCCTGCGGTATCCATGGAGGTGCTACAGTCTCGTCGTCCTGCTCCTATGTGTGCGACTTCGTGGCAGTCTCGGCGGCCCTCGTCCGCTTCTCCAGTGTCGTCTGCTTCCTCGATGAGCGTGGATGGCGCTCCCCGGCCTCGTTATGTAACTTGCGTCAGTGACCTCGGGCGTTGGCTGATGCCGCCCGATATAGATGTTCCTGAGTTTATGATACCCCCTCGGGAGAGGGGGATCAAAAACCCTACCGACCTTGAAGATTTTGTCTGGGAAGCTTACAAAAAGAAGTATCCTTCCGCTGTTTTCCCGGAGAAGTACATTTCTCGCGCTGTTCCTCGCAAATGATTTCTGTGTATTCTGTGTTTCCTGTTGTGTGCGGTGCGGATGGGGTGTGTGTGTGTGAGTGGGTGGGGTGGGTTTTGTTTCCCGGTTCCTGCGTGCTCCGGTGTATGTTGTAGGTTTTCTTTGTATGGCTGGTGGGTGGGTGTGCGGTTCCTGTGTATTTGTGTGTTCGGTTGTGGATGTCGTATGCACTTGTGTATGTCATATTGTGTGCCCTTCAGACTGTTGGCGCGTGCTCTTTGTTCGGTTGTGCCATTTTGTTTTGCCTTCCGTTTGTTATGGCGTGCTTTACCTGTTGTACGTGTTTGTTCTTTATGTTTGTTTGGGATGTATTGTGATTGTACTGTGATGTTCCCTGTTGTGCCTTTGATGTATGTTTTGTTTTATGACGGTTTTGTTTTGTGATGTTACTGTGCTTGCTAGTTTGCCATTGTATTATACTTTGCCATTATATTATACCTTGTTGTATTATACCTTGTATGCCATTGTATTATACCTTGTTGTATGCTATATTTTTCTGTGCCTTTATTGTGTTTGTGGTTTGTGACATGCTGTCGGCCCTTCTGGCCAGTGGTCTATTGTTTTCTTTTGTTCTGTTCTGTATTCTGTGTTGTTTTTATTGTATTTAAGTTGCATGCTTTGCGTGTAAAAATAAAAATAAAAAAAACTTGTCAGTGAATGGGTATCTTACACACACGACACATTCAATGAAACATGTATGTGCATCTAAATGTTGGTATGATAGGTCATGTTTGTATTTTGCATGGCATTATATTTCAGTTGCACACTGGGTGGCGTTGCGAGTTGTTGCACCTCACCTGCTGTCCAGTCGTTGCTTGCCTGGGGTAGCTGGCGGATCCCTGGTGTTTTGCTGACAGGGCCTGAGTGATTGGGGGAATGTGAGCTCATTCGGTAGGCCTAGAATTTACCGGCAGGGCTGATTATCCGACAGTGGAACTGGTGATGTGTGACATGCTGACGGTAGATGTGGCTGCGATCTATGGAGTAGAGTTGGTGTCTTCCCATCGGGCTGAAGTGAAGGTTGTGGCCGAGGATGATTACAGGGTGTTTTGTGCCATTACGAGGGGGCGGTCGTTTTTGCTGCCGGACGCTGCTGGTCCCGTCGTTATCTTTGATCGGAGTGGAGCCCCTATCATCGTCAGCGTGCATGGTGCACCACTACTTCCCAGAGGACCTGTTGCGGAGGTACTTCGGGCAGTATGGCGTTGTTTGAGTGTCAGGTTGAATATGATTTCCTCTGGGAAACTTAAGGGCATTCGGACTAGTATTCGCACTCTGGGGATGCTGCTGCGGTCGGACATCCCGTCCTCGGTACAGCTCCTGAGGTATTATGCACGTCAGCCTCGCACCTGTTTTCGCTGTGGTTTGTCGGGTACCTAGCTGCTACCTACTCGGCGGCTGTCATCCCCAAATTGAATCTCTTTCGTGAAGAACATTTCCTGCAGTTAGATGTGGAGGAGGAACTTGTGGATGTGCCCTTGGCTGAGGTGGTGGGCATGCTCCTGGTAGGGATGGTGCCCCGGCGGTTGTGCCATCCTCGGTTGGGTGTCCTGGTGCTGTTGTTGTTTCTAATATTTATTAGTTTATGTTGATATATTTACAAGGTTTGCTCTATGTTCCACTGACAAATCAGGGCAGAGTGTAAGGGAAGCAATGAAAAGTATTCTAGATTTACCTTCATCAAAAGGTGTAAGGAGGCTAAACACAGAAAAGGGTGGAGAATTTTATAATATATGAAACGTGTGTTATGCGGTAAAAAGCATTGAACTGTACAGTTTGTTTTCTCAGGAAACTAGAGCCAGCACTGCAGAGACTGATAAGAACATTGAAAAACTAAGATATATACATATTTAATGGCTTACAATACATTAACCTATATAAATGTCCTACCTGATATGGTTAAAACGTGTAACAAAACACCCTATAGTGGATCAAAGGGGAAAATACCTATTGAAGTACATGCATTATCTTTACCTCAAGATGTAACTAGACAGTTTAAGCTTATATATAAAGGTGAACGACATACTATATCGTGCATCAGTAATCTTCTCTTTGTGGGAGATACGATTAGATAGTGCTAGCTATAATGTATAATGTATTTCAAAGTTTAAAAGAGGTTTTCATCAGCAGAACACCAAGGAAATATTTACTATTGCTCAAATAGATAAAACACAACCGGTACAGTTATATTATCTAAAGGATTAAAATAATAAATTTGTAGAAGGCGGGTTTTACAGAGAGGAGCTGACCCCCATATACTTGTTGGACGCATTTGATATTGAGAGAATTATAAGTAAATGTACAGTTGGAAATACTACTTTATATAAAGTTAGACACATTAGATACGATAGTTCACTTGATCAGTGGGCGAGTTCAAATGACTTGAAGATTTATTGCACTATTAGCTAAACTTAATTATACATCCAGGAAAAAGTTCATTCAGAATCTTAAGTATTTCAGCAATGTATATGTTGCTTTCTGGGGGAGCCTCGTCGGCTCGCCGGAGCTATCAGGCTGAATGAATAGGTTTAACTTTCTTTTTTTTTTCTTTTTTTTTGAGATATATACAAGAGTTGTTACATTCTTGTACAGCCACTAGTACGCGTAGCGTTTCGGGCAAGTTCTTAATCCTATGGTCCCTGGAATACGATCCCCTGCCGCGAAGAATCGTTTTTTCATCCAAGTACACATTTTACTGTTGCGTTAAACAGAGGCTACAGTTAAGGAATTGCGCCCAGTAAATCCCCCCCGGCCAGGATACGAACCCATGACATAGCGCTCGCGGAACGCCAGGCGAGTGTCTTACCACTACACCACGGAGACTGGTATCTGGCATCAGTCTGTGAATGGAGTTCTTGCCTACCGGGAACCACAAGCCAGAATCTGGCCACCCTCAGAAAGGCACGAGGAGCAATGGTCTATAGAAACTCCAGTGTGGTTAGAAGCATTCTATGTGCCATCGACCTGGTTTGGCACCCGCAAAGGTAGGCACCCCAAAACAAACCCCTGTTCTGGTGAAACTATTCCTACCAAAAACCGAGCGAGTTGACAGAACTCCCCAACGAAAATGGGCAAACGAGCGTGACGTCATCACGTTGCCGCGCCGCTGTGCACCCCCCCCCCGGGGGGGAAGGGGGAGCCCCAGACCCTCCCGCCAGCGATCCAACCGGCAATTCTTGGCCGATGCGATACTGGAGTAGTCTTGTGCCTCTTATCTTATTACATGTACTTGAATATATTCTTGTCTCCATCTTATTTTGCAGTTATTAAGACCTTACTTTCTACTTAAAATTAAAATTTTAGCAAGCAATAACGGCATCGAGCTAACTACTATTTTAAATAGAGAAATTTCAGATATATTCAGGAGAATCGCTCAGTTTGATAGGAAATGCAATTAAATATAATTTTCCAGATCAAGTGGGCATACGTATGAAATACGAATCGAGTATTAATCATATTAAGTTTAAAGCTGTAATTAGTGAAAAGTTGATGAAATTATTTACTAAGAATGATGGCAAATTGGTTGTTCACATTATATATATTTCTACCAAATGATAAAGCAAAGTAATTGGAGCAGAAGTAGATAAAACATTATATTTTTCTTATGAATAAACTACTTAATAGCATGCATCATGCACAATGGCCCTATCTTTATCACTCAAGACCTGGAGGTGGTATAGATTTAGTGTGTGTGTGTGTGTGTGTGTGTGTATATTGTGATAAGATACATTCCCACACTGTTTAGAAATCAGATATTTATTATCTTTGATGTTTCGTTTAAAGTAACGCTACTCACAGGAAATTATATAAATCTTTAATACTAAAGCCGTCAATACTAGTAGTATTTAAATTAACAGATCAAGACTGTATATTTAGAAAAGGAAGGATGTACAATTGCTGTATTGCATATTAGGAGTAGTGAAGTTGAGGACTAGAACCATGCGCACCACCTGAGCAGGCGAGCCAATTTGCCCCCCCCCCTGCTCGGGTGGTGCACAGGTGTCTAGTCCTCATGGGTTCTGGGGGGTTTCCTGGGGGCGGGCACGTGCCCACCCGGGACTGCGGCACCAGTCCTCAGGTAGAATTGTGTGTGTAGGACTGACTACGTGTGTGGGGTGGGGGGGGGGAGGGTAGAGGGGATAATGGGGGTAAGTGACAGTAGGTGTGTTTAGCATATGTGGAGGTGTGTAATATGAAAATATACGTGTAGAAAGCATAGAGTAAAGCAGTGCAAGTAGTTAATAATAACAGTATGTAGGAAGGCATAATGGTATGTAGGAAGGTCAGCAGGAATGGCCTGTTTAAGATCCTCCCCAAGATCAGATGCCCACCCAGGCTCCTCAGCATCATCAGATCTTTCCATGAGAACATGAGGTGCACCGTGGTCTTTGATGGCCTAACATCAGATGCCTTTGACATCCGAAGTGGAGTAAAGCAGGGATGCGTACTGGCTCCAACCCTATTCGGGATTTTCTTCGCAGTTATGCTGCAGCACGCCTTTGGATCTGTCACGGAAGGCATTTACCTCCGGACCAAGTCGGATGGAAAGCTCTTTAACCTCGCCAGGCTGAGAGCCAAGACGAAGGTTCGGCTGAGGTGTCTGCGCGACTTTCTTTTTGCCGACGACGCAGCAGTCACTGCCCACTCAGCCGAAGACCTCCAACGGCTCATGACCCGCTTCAGCGAGGCCTCTCAGGCTTTCGGACTCACCATCAGCCTGAAGAAAACAAGTCATGGGACAAGGAATGGACTCCCCACCTGACATCGGCATCTCCGATTCCAAACTGGAAGTTGTTCACGAATTCCTATACCTGGGCTCCACAATCACTGACTCCCTCTCTCTTGATGCGGAGCTAAACAAACGCATCGGTAAGGCATCTACTACCATGTCCAGACTGACAAAGAGAGTGTGGGCCAAAAATAGGCTAACTGAGTATACTAAGATTCAGATTTACAGAGCCTGTGTCCTGAGCACTCTCCTTTATGGCAGTGAGTCTTGGACACTCCGCGCCCATCAGGAAAGACAGCTGAATGCCTACGACATTCGCTGCCTTCGACACATCTTGGACATCACCTGGCAGGACAAGGTGACAAACAACAACGTCTTGGGGAGAGCAAGAATCACCAGCATGTACACAATGCTGAAACAGAGACGAATGCGCTGGCTCGGGCACGTTGTGTGAATGGGCGACGGCACGATCCCCAAGGATCTCCTGTATGGAGAGCTGATGCAGGGAAAGCGTCCAACAGGCAAGCCTCAGCTACGGTACAAAGACGTATGCAAGAGGGACCTGAAAGCCATGGACGTCGATCTTGCTATGTGGGAGACACTGGCTGCAGACCGTTCAGCCTGGAGGCTTTCTGTTCAAAGAGGTCTCTCCAAGTTCGAGGAGTCACTTGCCAAGGAATTGGAGGCAAAGAGACAGAAGGAAAGCCGGTAGCCAGGAAGACAGACCGGAATCGCACTTCGTTTGTGCTCGATGTGGGATGGACTGCCACTCTCGGATTGGCCTCATCAGTCACACCCCCCTCCCCGCTCAGCTCGTTGTCGCCGTGTGGGGGCTTAGTGGGCGGCTGCCGGAGTGTGATGCTCCTTGGGACAGTCCTCTGTCCTTTTCTAGCCTTGTGCTCCTGCTGCCGTCCTCTCCAATTCTGCTGGGCATCTTTTCCTTTTCCTTCTGTTTCGTTTTTCTTCCTCCTCTTCTCCTATCTGCTTGCCGTTTCCTGCCGACCTTTTGCTCGTTCTGGTTCTTCCCTTGGACTTCTTCTATTTTGACGCCCGGGTGCTTGAGGAGGCATACTCTTGCACCCGTAGAACTGTAGTACCCGACGTCGAGAGCAAGGGGAACGTTTTATTGTCAATCCCCCTTTCGTCACTGAACCCGATCTCGACGGACTGTCGGTTTCTTAAGGTGGCGTTTGTGGGGCGTATACTCACGACGCACCCCTAGGAGGCCCTGACAAGATCGGCGATAGCTTCTTGTTGGGTGTCCTGCCTCTAATTGTGGCTCCATGGTAGGTGTGGGGGCACATTCGTGAATGAATTCTTCTTTTCGTCAAGATGATAACCCCTGTTTCGGCTGCTTCTGGTTTACCTTCTCAGGCTCGTGGGGTGGGCGACCAAGCCCCCGAGTCGGTCCGTATTGGAAGACCGGGCTCTGTAGCCTCCGCTGCATTGGGCCCCGACCTTGCTCCTCCTTTGGCCTCTCTGACTCCTTCCCCTGGCTCCCCTCCCTCCTCTGTGGTTGGGTCGAGCCCCAAGCCCCCAGTGGTGACTACCTCGTCCCCTGGCGCGGCTCCTTCTCTAGTTGTAACTACTGCGCCTTTTAACCCCTCTCTGGGGGTTCTCACCGCCGTCCTCGTCACGGCCGCCCTCGCTCGATTCCTTCCAGTACTGATACCTATCAAGCCTTGTTTGGGCCCGTTTCGTGGGCCAAATATTTTGATCTCCTCCCTCTTGATTCTGCGCCTCCTGACGATTTCTCCCTCCATCGACATCTCATTAATTCCGTGGATGCCTCCATTACTTTCAACCCCACTCGTCTCGGTACACGTGTCGTTGCTGCTGCTTCTCAGGATGCTGCTTCCCGCTTGGCTGCCTTATCCTGCCTTGGCAAGACCCCCGTTCGGGTCTCGAAGTTGAATGCCAGTGTTGGCACTATTTTGCTCCCGCCCCATGTTGCGACCGGTGTTCGGGACCTGCGCGACTGCCACGACGATATTCGACATATCCTCGCTGCCCAGGGCCATTCTATTCTCCAGGTGGACACGTTTACTCGTCCCCCTCGTGGTAGTCGCCGTCAACCCCTCCGGGTTGTGAAGATTACCTTTGATGGTACGACCCTTCCTCCCTCTGTCATTCTTGCTGGTGCCAGGTGCTCTGTCCAGGAGTACATTCCTTCTCCTCGGCTCTGCAACAAGTGCTGGAGGTTTGGGCATGGTGCCCTCCGCTGCTCCGGGACTGTCTCTCTCTGTCCTTTGTGTGGTGGCGAAGGTCACCCTAAGTCGGAGTGCACTTCTTCCCAGGCTCGTTGCCTCAACTGCGGTGAGGCCCATCCTACCTTCTCCCGTGCGTGTGTCCATTACAAGCTTGAGGCAGCCATCCTCAACTTGAAGCTCCGGGAGCGTTTATCTTTTCCTGAGGCGAGGCGCCAGGTTCGCCGGCTCCCGCCTTATGCTAATATCTCTTATGCTCGCGTATTGCGCTCTTCCTCTCCTCGTCCTTCCCGCCTTCCTCAGACTCACAACCGTTTCCGGGCCTTGGACCCTGATGCGCCCACTGCCTTCTCCTCTGTTCCTTTGGGTTCTCTCCCGAAGGATCCTCCTCCTGGTCCTCTGTCTGGGGTTCCCCTTCCTTCTACCCGGTCTGTCGTGTCTTCTGTGTCTTCTTCCTCGTCCCCCTCCGATCCTCCTTCCCATCCTCTTCCTCCATCTATCGGCTCTCCCCACCGCCTGTCGGTGCGGGCAGATGTCCATCGCTCTCCTAACGGCCGTCGTGTGTGCTCTCGTTCGGCTTCTCCTGTTGAGACACTGGAATCCGTTGCCCGGTACGTAGTTGCTGGGACACCGGTCTCTTTAAGTCAGAAGCGTAAGCCTGGCTCCTCTCCTTCCTCTTCCCCGGCGGGTAAGAAGGCTTCGCTTTCTTCCTCAGCTCCTCCTTCTGGCTCTGTTGCTCCTTCCCCTCCCGTTTCAGTGCTTGCGCTCCCTGTTCCTGCTATGGAGGTTTCTTTGGCCCCTGCTTCCCTTTCGGTTGCTGCTCTTGCTGGGGTGCGCTCCCCTCTTTCTACTCCCCCTCTTCCTGCTGCTGTCCTTGACTGCTCCTCTCCGTTGTCTCCTCCTCTTCCTCCTCCGGATCCTGCCCGCACACCTCTGATCTGTTCTCCCGTTTCCTTCCCTCCGTCTTTGCTCAGTTTACCCATGCCCCCTAACCCTGACTTTGCTGACCCTGATCCCGACCCTGATATTCTTTAACGTGCTCTGTTGCTCTTTCGCCTTTGTTTCTTCCTTGTTCTCTGTTTTTGTCCTTTCTCTTCTCGTCGTTGTCCATTCTTCAATGGAACGTTCGAGGTTATTACGCCAATTTCCTCGAACTCCAACTTCTGATTTCGCGGTTTTCGCCCCTTTGTGTCTGTCTCCAGGAGCCAATGCTTGGTGCTCGTCCTGGTCGTTTTCGTGGCTATTCCTTTCTCTCCCCCCCCAGCCATTGCTGGGGCTTCTAATTCTTCTGCTCTCTTGATTCGGGCTGATGTTCCCTTTGTTCCTTTACCTTTTCCTTCGCCTCTCCATTGTTCTGCTGCTCGTATCTTTGTGGGGAAATGGTACACAGTTTGTTCCATTTATCTCCCCCCGAGTGTCCCGCTCTCTCTTCCTGATTTGAAACACCTCCTAGACTCCTTGCCGGAGCCTGTGCTCCTGCTGGGTGACTTCAATTGTCGTCATTCTCTTTGGGGTGACGTTCTGACGAATACCCGGGGTCGCCTCCTTGAGCCGTTTCTCCTCTCTTCTTCCCTGTCTCTTCTGAATTCTGGTGAGCCCACTCATTTGGACTCTCGGACTCGCACCCTTTCTTGTCTTAATCTTTCTCTCTGCTCTTCTTCTCTTTACTTAGATTTCACGTGGCAGGTTCTTGATGACCTCCATGGAAGTGATCATTTCCCCATCCTTGTTTCCTTTTTCTCTTTTCGCCCTTCCCTCTCTTTCCCTAGGTGGCAGTTTGCTAAGGCAGACTGGACCCTATTTACCCTCAGTGCTGCTCTCTCTGACCTCTCCCTTCTGCCTCTCTCTCGTGCTCTCCTCCTTTTTCATGACACTGTCTTCAACGCTGCCCTCCGCTCTATTCCTCGCTCTTCCTCTCGGGGTCCACGGAAGTGCGTTCCCTGGTGGAATGCGGACTGTGCTCGGGCTGTCCGCTGTAAGCGTGCAGCCTGGAAGAGGCACCGCCGTAGGCAGACGACCGATTCTTTTCTTTTCTTTCGGAAAGCGAGTGCGGTGGCCCGTAGGGCCATCCGTACGGCTAAACGTGAATGTTGGGCATCTTATGTCTCAACAATTACGTCCGAAACCCCTCTGGCCCAGATCTGGAAGCGTATCCGCAAGATAGCGGGTAAGTTCGTTCCCGATGTTTCACCGGTCCTTCACCTCCATGATACTCTTGTGGCGGACCCGTTGCAGGTCGCTTCCGAACTGGGTTCCCACTTTTCTTCTGTTAGCTCTGGTCTTCATCTTCCCCAATCTTTCCTTCTTCGTAAACCTGTCCTTGAGTCTCGTCCTTTAGATTTCTGCACTCATCTTCAGCTTCCCTATAATGATCCCTTCTCTCTCTCTGAACTTCGTTCTGCCCTGGCCCTCTGCGGTTCTACGGCGGCGGGCTCCGATGGTATTCATTATGAGATGCTTCGCCATCTCCCTCCGAGCACGTCTCAGTATTTACTGAGTCTGTATAATCGGATCTGGGAGTCGTCGTCAGTCCCTGAGGACTGGCTCGATGCCGTTGTCCTCCCTGTTCGCAAACCGGGGTCTCTGGGTACTTCCCCTAAGGACTTTCGCCCTATTGCTCTCACAAGTTGTGTCTGCAAACTCTTTGAACGTATGGTTAACGTTCGTCTGATGTGTTTCCTGGAACACCACCTCCTCTCCCCTTCTCAATTTGGTTTCCGCAAGTGCCGCAGCACGACAGATGTCCTGGTGACCTTGGAGGTCTATATTCGTACTGCTTTTGCTGCGAAGACCTCCGTTGTTGCCGTCCTTTTTGACCTAGAAAAGGCTTACGACACCACTTGGCGTTATCATATCCTATCTCAACTTCATTCTTTTGGCCTTCGTGGTCATCTCCCTCTCTTTCTCCGCAGCTTCCTCTCTCGTCGTTCCTTTCGGGTGCGCCTTGGTACCACTCTCTCTCCCTCTTTTCAGCAATACGAAGGTGTGCCCCAGGGTAGTGTTCTGAGCACTACTCTTTTTCTGGTTGCCCTCAATGGTCTTCTTTCCTCTCTTCCTTCTGGTGTCTTCTCCGCTCTCTATGTCGATGATCTTACCCTTTGTTGTCAGGGTGATGATTCGCCTCTCCTTCAACGCCGGCTTCAACTTGCAATTGATGCCGTGTCGTCTTGGGCCACAGGTCATGGCTTCAAGTTCTCTACTTCTAAGACTTGTGCCATGACTTTTACGCGGAAACGGGTTGTTCTTCGTCCCTCTTTGTCACTTTATGGTCATCCCCTTGAATACAAAGATTCCGCGAAGCTTTTGGGGTTATTCCTTGACACTCGTTTGTCTTGGTCTCCCCATATCTCTTACCTCCGTGTTGAGTGCTCTAAGGCCCTTACCCTCCTTCGGGTCTTGTCCCATGCTTCTTGGGGGGCAGATAGGCGCACTCTCCTTGCTTTACATTCCTCTCTCGTCCTGTCTAAGCTCGATTATGGTTGCCCTGCTTACTCGTCTGCTTCTCCTTCTACTCTTCGCCGTCTTGATGCTTTGCACCATACTGGGTTGCGCCTCAGTTCTGGTGCCTTTCGTTCGACTCCCATCCTTAGCTTGTATGTTGACACTGGCTTCCTGTCTCTCCAGGACCGCCGTGATCGCTACTGTCTTCGCTATCTTGTGCGGTCCTTGCAACATCCTTCCTCTCGCCTCTGTCGTGCTTTAACTTTTACCCCTCCTGCGGTTCCTGTTCCTCTTCACCACCTCCCTCTTTCTGTCCGGTTCTCTCGCCTACAGGATTCTCTTTCCGTTCGTATTTCTGATGTTTCTCCTCGTGTTGTTCCTTCTTTGCCCCCGTGGAGGGTCCCTCTTCCGCGGTTTTGTACATCCTTGACCCGTATCACTAAAGCTTTTACCCCTCCTACGGTTCTAAAACGCCTTTTCTTCGAGCACTTTTCTTCTCATTCCCGCTCCGTTTCTGTCTTCACCGATGGGTCTAAGTCAGCGGACGGTGTTGGCTACTCTGTTGTTTTTCCTGATCGCACTTATATGTGTCGCTTGCCTCCGGAGACTAGCATCTTTACAGCGGAACTTTATGCTATTCTCTATGCTCTTCGTCTCCTGCTTTCTCGTTGTCAGTCTTCCTTTGTGGTTGTTGTTGACTCTCGTAGTGCCCTCATGGCTCTCGGGTCCTTTAATCCGGTTCATCCAGTAGTTGTCGAGATCCAGCATTGGCTGTTTCTCGTTCACAGTAAATTTAAGTCGGTTGAGTTTTGTTGGGTTCCCAGCCATATTGGTGTGTCTTTAAATGAGCGTGCGGATGCTGCCGGCAAGGAAGCTGTCCGCTCTTGTCCCATCTCTCGTAAAGGCATTCCGTATTCCGACTTTTACCCGGTTATCCATTCCTCAGTCCTTACCCGTTGGCAGGCTTCTTGGTTGTCTGTTACTGGTAACAAGCTACGTACTCTTAAATGTTGTGTTTCCTCGTGGCCGTCCTCCTTCCACCGTAACCGGCGGTGGGAAACAGCTCTGGCGAGGTTGCGTATTGGCCATACTCGCTTAACCCATGGTCACTTGATGGAGCGCCGCCCTGCTCCTTATTGTCCTAGTTGCATTGTCCCTCTTACGGTCGTCGATGTCCTTCTTGAATGTCCTGACTTCCAGGACGAGCGTGTGTCTTGCTTTCCGACCGCCCCTCGCGGTCACCTGTCCCTCGATAGAATTCTTGGTGACTCGGATACTTTTGATATCGTTCGCCTTATGCGTTTTTGTTCTCGTATTGGCATCCTTGGTGATATTTAGCGCCCTCTGATTATTTTGCGTATTTGATGGTGCTACATAGCCTTCCCGGTTTGGTGCCTTCTTTTGATAATTACTTACTTACTCATCAGTCACACCAGACGCTGTACCAGGATTGACAACTAGGGCGCAACTCCATAGTCTCCCGAGACTGAAGGATGCCTACTACTATGTAGGAAGGATATGTTGAGGGCATAGAGGTAGATGCCCCTCCCATGGATGGACTGGGGGTAGGAGATCGAGCTTTTAAAATAGGTGGTTTGGGGTAGGGCACATGAAGGAGGATAAGGGGAGAGGGGAAGGGAGGGGAGCAGGCGGAAGCTTTGACTGTTAGCGTAGTCCCTCATTCTGATTTTTTTTTTAAACAAAATGTCTGTATATATTTTACCAATTCTCTGTCTGTGGTGTGGGGTCTCCGCGGTGATTAGTTTTCATGACAGACTCGACACCCCCCTCGCTTACCCTGCTTCCAGAGCGCTAAGGATTTGCGGCTCATACCTGCCACATAGGTCTGAGGAGTGACACCACATGACCACATGGGATCACCTCTTCGCAGGTTGAGGCATAACTGTTGTGAATGTCATCACCATCAGCCTCTACCATAGTCAGTCCTGCCAACCCCCTCCCCTTCCCCCTCCAACCACATAGCAGGGCATACCACCACCACCACACATAGGTATGAGGTCTTCCATGTCGCGCGGGCACCCATGGACGGGGAGCGAGCCTTCGGAGGTGGCTCGCCTCTGTAAGGTTTGACACATAACTGGGGCTAAATGAGGCGATACCGCCCACCATACTCACTCCCTCCCCTCACACTTAGCCGTCACTTGACACCCACAAGTTAACAACTTACACGCATTTCTCGCTATACAGAATAAATAAATAAATAGCTAGGAAAAGTAACCCGTTTAATAAAAGAATAAAAATTATATATAAACACTTAAGCAGCACTGTGTGTCTGTGTATTCATATCAAATAATGACTATAGCCTGAGGTATAGATCTTTTAATTTCGCCTTTGACTGAGTAACAAGCCTCATCGTATACCAATCTTCAATTTTCTTCTATCAAATCAGATCAAATCTCTGCCAGTAAAACAATCACTCAGGCAAAGTCAGTAGACATTTTTACTGAATGTGAAAAAGACAACTTCTGGAGGCAGCAGCATTAGGATACTTGCAGGGAGGTGTTTTTCCACAACTGAATGAATATATGTAATTTTAGATCAATCCCAGGAGCTTTGCCATTACACAAATCTGGGGTGGTGGTTTGAGGTGTAGTGAGATGGACGAGGTATTGGGGTGGATGGGGGTGAGGGTACGATCATCCCCAACTCCCTCCCCTCACACCCCCTTCTCCTCACTCGTACCCTGGACTGAAGACTAACATGCTATGGGGATAGGACAACTTTTTAGTTAAGATTTCTCCAGACAGACTTGATGAAATAGCCTCTACCATCACTCACTAACTCAGTAAAGGCAGTCAGCCAGTCAGTCTGTCAAACAGCAACAGTGGACTGAAGTCTAATATGCTAATCACATGTGACTCACTGCCGCTTTCAGTACTTGGCATATGTTGGGTAAAAAAAGTCGGACTTTCAAACTGCGAATAGGTGCAGTGAGCCAGAATTTGGGTCCAAAATATGGTTCAGGTATCGAATTTAGGATGTTTGGGATATTTTGAAAACTGCAGGGGGGTTTGGCCAAAATGTGACCCACCGCCGCTTTCAGTAATTGGCACATTTTTGTTATAAAAAGTCGGAATTTCAAACTGCGAATAGGTGCAGAGAGCCAGAATTTTGATACAAAATATGGCTCAGGTATCGAACTAGGGATGTTTGGGTTATTTTGAAAACTGCAGGGGGGTTTGGGCAAAATGTGACCCACTGCCGCTTTCAGTAATTGGCATATTTTTGGTATAAAAATTCGGAATTTCAAACTGCGAATAGGTGCAGAGAGCCAGAATTTTGATCCAAAATATGGCTCAGGTATTGAATTTGGGATGTTTGGGATATTTTGAAAACTGCAGGGGGTTTGGGCAAAATGTGACCCACAGCCGCTTTCAGTAATTGGCAGATTTTTGGTATAAAAATTCAGAATTTCAAACTGTGAATAGGTGCAGAGAGCCAGAATTTTAGTCCAAAATATGGCTCAGGTATCGAATTTTGGATGTTTGGGATATTTTGAAAACTGCAGGGGGTTTGGGCAAAATGTGACCCACAGCCGCTTTCAGTAATTGGCATATTTTTGGTATAAATAGTCGGAATTTCAAACTGCGAATAGGTGCAGAGAGCCAGAATTTGGGTCCAACATTTTGCTCATGTATCGAATTTGGGATGTTTAGGATATTTTTAAAACTGCAGGGGGGGTTTGGGCAAAATGTGACCTACCGCCGCTTTCAGTAATTGGCTACTTTTTGGTATAAAAAGTTGGACTTTCAAACTGCGAATAGGTGCAGAGAGCCAGAATTTAGGTCGAAAATATGACTCAGGTATCCAAATTGGGATGTTTGGGATATTTTTAAAACTTCAGGGGGGTTTGGGCAAAATGTGACCCACAGCCGCTTTCAGTAATTGGCATATTTTTGGTATAAAAAGTCGGAATTTCAATCAGCGAATAGGTGCAGAGAGCATGAATTTGGGTCCAAAATATGTCTCAGGTATCGAATTAGGGATGTTTGGGATATTTTGAAAACTGCAGGGGGGTATGGGCAAAATGTGACCCACCGCCGCAATCAGCAATTGGCTAATTTTTGGTATAAAAAGTCGGATTTTCAAACTGCGATTAGGTGCAGAGAGCCAGAATTTGGGTCCAAAATATGGCTCAGGTATCGAATTTGGGATGTTTGGGATATTTTGAAAATTGCAGGGGGGTTTGGCCAAAATGTGACCCACCGCCGCTTTCAGTAATTGGCATATTTTTGTTATAAAAAGTCGGAATTTCAAACTGCGAATAGGTGCAGAGAGCCAGAATTTTGATACAAAATATGGCTCAGGTATCGAACTTGGGATGTTTGGGTTATTTTGAAAACTGCAGGGGGGTTTGGGCAAAATGTGACCCACTGCCGCTTTCAGTAATTGGCATATTTTTGGTACAAAAATTCGGAATTTCAAACTGCGAATAGGTGCAGAGAGCCAGAATTTTGATCCAAAATATGGCTCAGGTATTGAATTTGGGATGTTTGGGATATTTTGAAAACTGCAGGGGGTTTGGGCAAAATGTGACCCACAGCCGCTTTCAGTAATTGGCAGATTTTTGGTATAAAAATTCAGAATTTCAAACTGTGAATAGGTGCAGAGAGCCAGAATTTTAGTCCAAAATATGGCTCAGGTATCGAATTTGGGATATTTGGGATATTTTGAAAACTGCAGGGGGGATTGGGCAAAATGTGACCCACCGCTGCTTTCAGTAATTGGCATATTTTTGGTATAAAAAGTCGTAATTTCAAACTGCGAATAAGTGCAGAGAGCCAGAATTTGGGTCCAAAATATGGCTCAAGTATCGAATTTTGGATGTTTGGGATATTTTGAAAACTGCAGGGGGTTTGGGCAAAATGTGACCCACAGCCGCTTTCAGTAATTGGCATATTTTTGGTATAAATAGTCGGAATTTCAAACTGCGAATAGGTGCAGAGAGCCAGAATTTGGGTCCAACATTTTGCTCAGGTATCGAATTTGGGATGTTTGGCATATTTTTAAAACTGCAGAGGGGGTTTGGGCAAAATGTGACCCACCGCCGCTTTCAGTAATTGGCTAATTTTTGGTATAAAAAGTTGGACTTTCAAACTGCGAATAGGTGCAGAGAGCCAGAATTTAGGTCGAAAATATGACTCAGGTATCCAAATTGGGATGTTTGGGATATTTTTAAAACTTCAGGGGGGTTTGGGCAAAATGTGACCCACAGCCGCTTTCAGTAATTGGCATATTTTTGGTATAAAAAGTCGGAATTTCAATCAGCGAATAGGTGCAGAGAGCATGAATTTGGGTCCAAAATATGTCTCAGGTATCGAATTAGGGATGTTTGGGATATTTTGAAAACTGCAGGGGGGTATGGGCAAAATGTGACCCACCGCCGCATTCAGCAATTGGCTAATTTTTGGTATAAAAAGTCGGATTTTCAAACTGCGATTAGGTGCAGAGAGCCAGAATTTGGGTCCAAAATATGGCTCAGGTATCGAATTTGGGATGTTTGGGATATTTTGAAAATTGCAGGGGGGTTTGGGCAAAATGTGACCCACCGCCGCTCTCAGTAATTGGCATATTTTTGGTATAAAAAGTCGGGATTTCATACTGCGAATAGGTGCAGAGAGCCAGAATTTTGGTCGAAAATATGGCTCAGGTATTGAATTTGGAATGTTTGGGATATTTTGAAAACTGCAGGGGGGGTTTGGGCAAAATGTGACCCACCGCCGCTTTCAGTAATTGGCATATTTTTGGTATAAAAAGTCGGAATTTCAAACTGTGAATAGGTGCAGAGAGCCAGAATTAGGGTCCAAAATATGGCACAGGTATCAAATTTGAGATGTTTGGGATATTTTGAAAACTGCAGGGGGGTTTGGGCAAAATGTGACACACCGCTGCTTTCAGTAATTGGCATATTTTTGGTATAAAAAGTCGTAATTTCAAAATGCGAATAATTGCATAGAGCCAGAATTTGGGTCCAAAATATGGCTCAAGTATCGAATTTGGGATGTTTGGGATATTTTGAAAACTGCAGGGGGGCTGTGCAAAATGTGACCCACCGCCGCTTTCAGTAATTGGCAATTTTTTTGTATAAAAAGTTGGATTTTCAAACTGCGAATAGGTGCAGAGAGCCAGAATTTAGGTCCAAAATATTGCTCAGGTATCGAATTTGGGATGTTTGGGATATTTTGAAAACTGCAGGGGGGTTTGGGCAAAATGTGACCCACCGCCGCTTTCAGTAATTGGCTAATTTTTGGTATAAAAAGTCGGATTTTCAAACTGCGATTAGGTGCATAGAGCCAGAATTTGGTCCAAAATATGGCTCAGGTATCGAATTTGGGATGTTTGGGATATTTTGACAACTGCATGGGGGTTTGGGCAAAATGTGACCCACCGCAGCTTTCAGAAATTGGCAGATTTTTGGTATAAAAAGTCGGAATTTCAAACTGTGAATAGGTGCATAGAGCCAGAATTTGGTCCAAAATATGGCTCAGGTATCGAATTTTGGATGTTTGGGATATTTTGAAAACTGCAGGAGAGTTTGGGCAAAATGTGATACACCGCTGGTTTCAGTAATTGGCATATTTTCGGTATAAAAATTCGGAATTTCAAATTGCGAATAGGTGCAGAGAGCCAGAATTTGGTCCAAAATATGGCTGAGGTATCGAATTTGGGATGTTTGGGATATTTTGAAAACTGCAGGGGGTTTTGGGCAAAATGTGACCCACCGCTGCTTTCAGTAATTGGCATATTTTTGCTATAAAAATTCGGAATTTCAAACTGTGAATAAGTGCAGAGTGCCAGAATTTGGGTCCAAAATATGGCTCAAGTATCGAATTTAGGATGTTTGGGATATTTTGAAAACTGCAGGGGGGTTTGGGCAAAAAGTGGCTCACAGCCGCTTTCAGTAATTGGCATTTTTTTGGAATAAATATTCGGATTTTCAAACTGCGAATAGGTGCAGAGAGCCAGAATTTAGGTCCAAAATATGGCTCAGGTATCCAGTTTGGGGTGTTTGGGATATTTTTAAAACTGCAGGGGGGTTTGGGCAAAATGTGACCCACAGCCGCTTTCAGTAATTGGCATATTTTTGGAATAAAAAGTCGGAATTTCAAACAGCAAAAAGGTGCAGAGAGCCCGAATTTGGGTCCAAAATATGGCTCACGTATCGAATTTGGGATATTTGGGATATTTTGAAAACATCAGGGGGGTTTGGGCAAAACGTGACCCGCCGCTGCATTCAGTAATTGGCTAATTTTTGGTATAAAAAGTCGGATTTTCCAACTGCGATTAGGTGCAGAGAGCCAGATTTTGGGTCCAAAATATGGCTCAGGTATCGAATTTTGGATGTTTGGGATATTTTGAAAACTGCAGGGGTGTTTAGGCAAAATGTGACCCACAGCCGCTTTCAGTAATTGGCATATTTTTGGTATAAAAAGTCGGAATTTCAAACTTCGATTAGGTGCAGAGAGCCAGAATTTGGGTCCAAATTATGGCTCAGATATCGAACCTTGGATGCTTGGGATATTTTGAAAACTGCAGGGGTGTTTGGGCAAAATGTGACCCACCGCCGCTTTAAGTAATTGGCATATTTTTGGTATAAAAAGTCGGAACTTCAAACTGCGAATAGGTGCTGAGAGCCAGAATTTGGAACCAAAATATGGCTCAGGAATCGAATTTGGGATGTTTGGGATATTTTGAAAACTGCAGGAGGGTTTGGGCAAAATGTGACCCACCGTCGCTTTCAGTAATTGGCAGGTTTTTGGTATAAAAATTCGGAATTTCAAACTGTGAATAGGTGCAGAGAGCCAGAATTTGGGTCCAAAATATGGCTCAGGTATCGAATTTGGGATGTTTGGGATATTTTGAAAACTGCAGGGGGGTTTGGGCAAAATGTGACCCACCGCCGCTCTCAGTAATTGGCTAATTTTTGGTATAAAAAGTCGGATTTTCAAACTGCGATTAGGTGCATAGAGCCAGAATTTGGTCCAAAATATGGCTCAGGTATCAAATTTGGGATGTTTGGGATATTTTGAAAACTGCATGGGGGGTTGGGCAAAGTGTGACCCACCGCAGCTTTCAGTAATTGGCAGATTTTTGGTATAAAAAGTCGGAATTTCAAACTGTGAATAGGTGCATAGAGCCAGAATTTGGTCCAAAATATGGCTCAGGTATCGAATTTTGGATGTTTGGGATATTTTGAAAACTGCAGGGGGGTTTGGGCAAAATGTGATACACCGCTGGTTTCAGTAATTGGCATATTTTCGGTATAAAAAGTCGGAATTTCAAATTGCGAATAGGTGCAGAGAGCCAGAATTTGGTCCAAAATATAGCTCAGGTATCGAATTTTGGATGTTTGGGATATTTTGAAAACTGCAGGGGGGTTTGGACAAAATGTGACCCACCGCTGCTTTCAGTAATTGGCATATTTTTGGTATAAAAATTCGGAATTTCAAACTGTGAATAAGTGCAGAGTGCCAGAATTTGGGTCCAAAATATGGCTCAAGTATCGAATTTGGGATGTTTGGGATATTTTGAAAACTGCAGGGGGGTTTGGGCAAAATGTGACTCACAGCCGCTTTCAGTAATTGGCATATTTTTTTGTATAAATATTCGGAATTTCAAACTGCGAATAGGTGCAGAAAGCCAGAATTTGGGTCCAAAATATGGCTTAGGTATCGAATTTGGGATGTTTGAGATATTTTGAAAACTGCAGGGGGGTTTGGGCAAAATGTGACCCACTGCCTCTTTCATTAATTGGCTAATTTTTGGTATAAACAAACTGCGAATAAATGCAGAGAGCCAGAATTTAGGTCCAAAATATGGCTCAGGTATCCAATTTGGGATGTTTGGGATAATTTTAAAACTGCAGGGGGGTTTGGGCAAAATGTGACCCACAGCCGCTTTCAGTAATTGGCATATTTTTGGTATAAAAATTCGGAATTTCAAACAGCAAAAAGGTGCAGAGAGCCCGAATTTGGGTCCAAAATATGGCTCACGTATCAAATTTGGGATATTTGGGATATTTTGAAAACATCAGGGGGGTTTAGGCAAAATGTGACCCACCGCCGCATTCAGTAATTGGCTAATTTTTGTATAAAAAGTCGGATTTTCAAACTGTGATTAGGTGCAGAGAGCCAGAATTTGGGTCCAAAATATGGCTCAGGTATCGAATTTGGGATGTTTGGGATATTTTGAAAGTTGCAGGGGGGTTTGGGCAAAATGTGACCCACCGCAGCTTTCGGTAATTGGCAGATTTTTGGTATAAAAAGTCGGAAATTCAAACTGCGAATAGGTGTAGAGAGCCAGAATTTGTGTACAAAATATGGCTCAGGTATCGAATTTGGGATGTTTGGGATATTTTGAAAACTGCAGGGGTGTTTGGGCAAAATGTGACCCAACGCCGGTTTAAGTAATTGGCATATTTTTGGTATAAAAAGTCGGAACTTCAAACTGCGAATAGGTGCAGAGAGCCAGAATTTGGATCCAAAATATGGCTCAGGTATCGAATTTGGGATGTTTGGGATATTTTGAAAACTGCAGGGGGGTTTGGGCAAAATGTGACCCACAGCCGCTTTCAGTAATTGGCTTATTTTTGGTATAAATAGTCGGAATTTCAAACTGCGAATAGGTGCAGAGAGCCAGAATTTGGATCCAAAATATGGCTCAGGTATCGAATTTCGGATGTTTGGGATATTTTGAAAGCTGCAGGGGGGTTTGGGAAAAATGTGACCCACCGCCTTTGTCAGTAATTGGCAGATTTTTGGTATAAAAAGTCGGAATTTCAAACGGTGAATAGGTGCAGAGAGCCAGAATTTGGGTCCAAAATATGGCTCAGGTATCGAATTTGGGATGTTTGGGATATTTTGAAAACTGCAGGGGGGTTTGGGCAAAATGTGACCCACCGCCGCTTTAAATAATTGGCATATTTTTGGCATGAAAATTAGGAACTTCAAACTGCAAATAGGTGCAGAGAGCCAGAATTTTGGTCCAAAATAAGGTTCAGGTATCGAATTTGGGATGTTTGGGATATTTTGAAAACTGCAGGGGGTTTGGGCAAAATGTGACCCACCGCCGCTTTCAATAATTGGCATATTTATGGTATAAAAAGTCGAAATTTCAAACTGCGAATAGGTGCAGAGAGCCAGATTTTGGATCCAAAATATGTCTCAGGAATCGAATTTAGGATGTTTGGGATATTATGAAAACTGCAGGGGGGTTTGGGCAAAATGTGACCCACCGCCGCTTTCAGTCATTGGCAGATTTTTGGTATAAAAAGTCGGAAATTCAAACTGTGAATAGGTGCAGAGAGCCAGAATTTGGGTCTAAAATATGGCTCAGGTATCGAATTTGGGATGTTTGGGGTATTTTGAAAACTGCAGGGGGGTTTGGGCAAAATGTGACCCACCACCGCTTTCAGTAATTGGCAAATTTTTGGTATAAAAAGTCGTAATTTCAAACTGCGAATCAGTGCAGAGAGCCAGAATTTGGGTCCAAAAAATGGCTCAGGTATCGAGTTTGGAATGTTTGGGATATTTTGAAAACTGCAGGGGTGTTTAGGCAAAATGTGATCCACAGCCTCTTTCAGTAATTGGCTTATTTTTGGTATAAATAGTCGGAAATTCAAACTGCGAATAGGTGGAGAGAGCCAAAATTTGGGTCCAAATTATGGCTCAGATATCGAATTTTGGATGCTTGGGATATTTTGAAAACTGCAGGGGGGTTTGGGCAAAATGTGACCCACCGCTGCTTTCAGTAATTAGCATATTTTTGGTATAAAAAGTCGGAATTTGTAACTGCGAATAAGTGCAGAGAGCCAGAATTTTGATCCAAAATATGGCCCAGGTATCGAATTTGGGATGTTTGGGATATTTTGAAAACTGCAGGGGGGTTTGGGCAAAATGTGACCCACCGCCGCGTTCCGTAATTGGCTATTTTTTTGTATAAAAAGTCAGATTTTCAAACTTCGAATAGGTGCAGAGAGCCAGAATTTGGATCCAAAATGTGGCTCAGATATCGAATTTTGGATGCTTGGGATATTTTGAAAGCAGCAGGGGGGTTTGGGCAAAATGTGACCCACCGCCTTTGTCAGTAATTGGCAGATTTTTGGTATAAAAAGTCGGAATTTCAAACTGTGAATAGGTGCAGAGAGCCAGAATTTAGGTCCAAAATAAGGTTCAGGTATCGAATTTGGGATGTTTGGGATATTTTGAAAACTGCAGGGGGGTTTGGGCAAAATGTGACTCACCACCACTTTCAATAATTGGCATATTTATGGTATAAAAATTCAGAATTTCAAACTGCGAATAGGTGCAGAGAGCCAGAATTTGGATCCAAAATATGGCTCAGGTATCGAATTTAGGATGTTTGGGATATTATGAAAACTGCAGGGGGGTTTGGGCAAAATGTGACCCACCGCCGCTTTCAGTAATTGGCAGATTTTTGGTATAAAAATTCGGAAATTCAAACTGTGATTAGGTGCAGAAAGCCAGAATTTGGGTCTAAAATATGGCTCAGGTATCGAATTTGGGATGTTTGGGATATTTTGAAAACTGCAGGGGCGTTTGGGCAAAATGTGACGTACCGCCGCTTTCAGTAATTGGCAAATTTTTGGTATAAAAAGTCGTAATTTCAAACTGCGAATCAGTGCAGAGCCAGAATTTGGGTCCAAAATATGGCTCAGGTATCGAGTTTGGAATGTTTATGATATTTTGAAAACTGCAGGGTTGTTTAGCCAAATGTGACCCACAGCCGCTTTCAGTAATTGGCATATTTTTGGTATAAAAATTCGGAATTTCAAACTTCGAATGGGTGAAGAGAGCCAGAATTTGGGTCCAAATTATGGCTCAGATATCGAATGAAGGATGTTTGGGATATTATGAAAACTGCAGGGGGGTTTGGGCAAAATGTGACACACCGCTGCTTTCAGTAATTGGCAGATTTTTGGTATAAAAAGTAGGAAATTCAAAAATGTGAATAGGTGCAGAGAGCCAAAATTTGGGTCTAAAATATGGCTCAGGTATCGAATTTGGGATGTTTGGGATATTTTGAAAACTGCAGGGGCGTTTGGGCAAAATGTGACGCACCGCCGCTTTCAATTATTGGCATATTTATGGTATAAAAATTCGGAATTTCAAACTGCGAATAGGTGCAGAGAGCCAGAATTTGGATCCAAAATATGGCTCAGGTATCGAATTTGGGATGTTTGGGATATTTTGAAAACTGCAGGGGCGTTTGGGCAAAATGTGACCGACCGCCGCTTTCAGTAATTGGCATATTTTTGGTATAAAAAGTCAGAATTTCAAACTTCGAATAGGTGCAGAGAGCCAGAATTTGGGTCCAAAAAATGGCTCAGGTATCGAATTTGGAATGTTTGGGATATTTTGAAAACTGCAGGGGTGTTTAGGCAAAATGTGACCAACAGCTGCTTTCAGTAATTGGCAGATTTTTAGTATAAAAATTCGGAAATTCAAACTGTGAATAGGTGCAGAGAGCCAGAATTTGGATCCAAAATATGGCTCAGGTATCGAATTTAGGATGTTTGGGATATTATGAAAACTGCACGGGGGTTTGGGCAAAATGTGACCCACCGCCGCTTTCAGTAATTGGCATATTTTTGGTATAAAAAGTCAGAATTTCAAACTTCGAATAGGTGCAGAGAGCCAGAATTTGGGTGCAAATTATGGCTCAGATATCGAATTTTGGATGGTTAGGTTAATTTGAAAACTGCAGGGGGGGTTAGGCCAAAATGTGACCCAACGCCGCTTTCAGTAATTAGCATATTTTTTGGGAAAAAAGTCGGAATTTCAAACTGCGAATAGGTGCAGAGAGCCAGCATTTGGGTCCAAAATATGGCTCAGGTATCGAGTTTGGAATGTTATGGATATTTTGAAAACTGCAGGGGTGTTTAGGCAAAATGTGACCCACAGCCGCTTTCATTAATTGGCATATTTTTGGTATAAAAAGTCGGAATTTAAAACATCGAATAAGTGCAGAGAGCCAGAATTTGGTTCCAAATTATGGCTCAGATATCGAATTTTGGATGCTTGGGATATTTTGAAAACTGCAAGGGGGTTTGGGCAAAATGTGACCCACCGCCGCTTTCAGTAATTAGCATATTTTTGGTATAAAAATTCGGAATTTCAAACAGCGAATAGGTGCAGAGAGCCAGAATTTGGATCCAAAATATGGCTCAGGTATCGAATTTGGGATGTTTGGGATATTTTGAAAACTGCAGGGGCGTTTGGGCAAAATGTGACCGACCGCCGCTTTCAGTAATTGGCATATTTTTGGTATAAAAAGTCAGAATTTCAAACTTCGAATAGGTGCAGAGAGCAAGAATTTGGGTGCAAATTATGGCTCAGATATCGAATTTTGGATGGTTAGGTTAATTTGAAAACTGCAGGGGGGTTAAGCCAAAATGTGACCCAACGCCGCTTTCAGTAATTAGCATATTTTTTGGGTAAAAAGTCGGAATTTCAAACTGCGAATAGGTGCAGAGAGCCAGCATTTGGGTCCAAAATATGGCTCAGGTATCGAATTTGGAATGTTTGGGATATTTGGAAAACTGCAGGGGGGTTTGGGCAAACTGTGACCCACCGCCGCTTTAAGTAATTGGCATATTTTTGATATAAAAATTCGGAACTTCAAACTGCGAATAGGTGCAGAGAGCCAGAATTTGGATCCAAAATATGGCTCAGGCATCGAATTTGGGATGTTTGGGATATTATGAAAACTGCAGGGGGGTTTGGGCAAAATGTGACCCACCGCCGATTTCAGTAATTGGCAGATTTTTGGTATAAAAAGTCGGAAATTCAAACTGTGATTAGGTGCAGAGAGCCAGAATTTGGGTCTAAAATATGGCTCAGGTATCGAATTTGGGATGTTTGTAATATTTTGAAAACTGCAGGGGGGTTTGGGCAAAATGTGATCCACCGCCGCTTTCAGTAATTGGCAAATTTTTGGTATAAAAAGTCGAAATTTCAAACTGCGAATCAGTGCAGAGAGCCAGAATTTGGGTCCAAAAAATGGCTCAGGTATCGAATTTGGAATGTTTGGGATATTTTGAAAATTGCAGGGGTGTTTAGGCAAAATGTGACCCACAGCTGCTTTCAGTAATTGGCAGATTTTTGGTATAAAAAGTCGGAATTTCAAAATGCGAATAGGTGCAGAGAGCCAGAATTGGGGTCCAAAATATGGCTCAGGTATCGAATTTGGGATGTTTGGGATATTTTGAAAACTGCAGGGGGGTTTGGGCAAAATGTGACCCACTGCCGCTTTCAATAAATGGCATATTTTTTATATAATAATTCGGAATTTCAAACTGCGAATTGGTGCAGAGAGCCAGAATTTGGATCCAAAATATGGCTCAGGTATCGAATTTGGGATGTTTAGGATATTTTGAAAACTGCAGGGGGGTTTGGGCAAAATGTGACCCACCGCCACTTTCAGTAATTGGCAGATTTTTGGTATAAAAATTCGGAATTTCAAACTGTGAATAGGTGCAGAGAGCCAGAATTTGGGTCCAAAATATGGCTCAGGTATCGAATTTGGGATGTTTGGGATATTTTGAAAATGCAGGGGGGTTTGGGCAAAATGTGACCCACAGCCGCTTTCAGTAATTGGCTTATTTTTGGTATAAATAGTCGGAATTTCAAACTGCGAATCAGTGCAGAGAGCCAGAATTTTTAGTCCAAAATATGGTTCAGGTATCGAATTTGGAATGTTTGGGATATTTTGAAAATTGCAGGGGTGTTTAGGCAAAATGTGACCCACAGCTGCTTTCAGTAATTGACTAATTTTTTGTATAAAAAGTAGGATTTTCAAAATGCGAATAGGTGCAGAGAGCCAGAATTTGGGACCAAAATATGGATCAGGTATCGAATTTGGGATGTTTGGGATATTTGGAAAACTGCAGGGGGGTTTGGGCAAAATGTGACCCACTGCCGCTTTCAATAAATGGCATATTTTTTATATAATAATTCGGAATTTCAAACTGCGAATTGGTGCAGAGAGCCAGAATTTGGATCCAAAATATGGCTCAGGTATCGAATTTGGGATGTTTAGGATATTTTGAAAACTGCAGGGGGGTTTGGGCAAAATGTGACCCACCGCCACTTTCAGTAATTGGCAGATTTTTGGTATAAAAATTCGGAATTTCAAACTGTGAATAGGTGCAGAGAGCCAGAATTTGGGTCCAAAATATGGCTCAGGTATCGAATTTGGGATGTTTGGGATATTTTGAAAATGCAGGGGGGTTTGGGCAAAATGTGACCCACAGCCGCTTTCAGTAATTGGCTTATTTTTGGTATAAATAGTCGGAATTTCAAACTGCGAATCAGTGCAGAGAGCCAGAATTTTTAGTCCAAAATATGGTTCAGGTATCGAATTTGGAATGTTTGGGATATTTTGAAAATTGCAGGGGTGTTTAGGCAAAATGTGACCCACAGCTGCTTTCAGTAATTGACTAATTTTTTGTATAAAAAGTAGGATTTTCAAAATGCGAATAGGTGCAGAGAGCCAGAATTTGGGACCAAAATATGGATCAGGTATCGAATTTGGGATGTTTGGGATATTTGGAAAACTGCAGGGGGGTTTGGGAAAAATGTGACCCACCGCCACTTTCAGTAATTGGCAGATTTTTGGTATAAAAATTCGGAATTTCAAACTGTGAATAGGTGCAGAGAGCCAGAATTTGGGTCCAAAATATGGCTCGGGTATCGAATTTGGGATGTTTGGGATATTTTGAAAATGCAGGGGGGTTTGGGCAAAATGTGACCCACAGCCGCTTTCAGTAATTGGCTTATTTTTGGTATAAATAGTCGGAATTTCAAACTGCGAATCAGTGCAGAGAGCCAGAATTTTTAGTCCAAAATATGGTTCAGGTATCGAATTTGGGATGTTTGGGATATTTTGAAAACTGCATGGGGGTTTGGGTTAAATGTGACCCACCGCCGCTTTCAGTAATTGGCAGATTTTTTGTATAAAAAGTCGGAAATTCAAACTGCGAATAGGTGCAGAGAGCCAGAATTTGGGTCCAAAATATGGTTCAGGTATCGAATTTGGGACGTTTTGGATATTTTGAAAACTGCAGCGGGGTTTGGGCAAAATGTGACCCACCACCGCTTTCAGTAATTGACTAATTTTTTGTATAAAAAGTAGGATTTTCAAAATGCGAATAGGTGCAGAGAGCCAGAATTTGGTACCAAAATATGGATCAGGTATCGAATTTGGGATGTTTGGGATATTTGGAAAACTGCAGGGGGGTTTGGTCAAAATGTGACCCACCGCCTCTTTCAGTAATTGACATATTTAAAAAAAAAAGTCGGAATTTCAAACTGCGAATAGGTGCAGAGAGCCAGAATTTGGGTCCAAAATATAGCTCAGTTATCGAATTTGGGATGTTCGGGATATTTTGAAAACTGCAGGGGGGTTTGGGCAATATGTGACCCACCGCCGCTTTCAGTAATTGGCAGATTTTTTGTACAAAAAGTCGGAATTTCAAACTGCGAACAGGTGCAGAGAGCCAGAATTTGGGTCCAAAATATGGCTCAGGTAACGAATTTGGGATGTTTGGGATATTTTGAAAACTGCAGGGGGGTTTGGGCAAAATGTGACCAACCGCTGCTTTAAGTAATTGGCATATTTTTTGTATAAAAAGTCGGACCTTCAAACTGCGAATAGGTGGAGAGAGCCAGAATTTGGATCCAACATATGGCTCAGGTATCGAATTTGGGATGTTTGGGATATTTTGAAAACTGCAGGGGGGTTTGGGCAAAATGTGACCCACCGCCGCTTTCAGTAATTGGCAGATTTTTGGTATAAAAATTCGGAATTTCAAACTGTGAATAGGTGCAGAGAACCAGAATTTGGGTCCAAAATATGGTTCAGGTATCGAATTTGGGATGTTTGGGATATTTTGAAAACTGCAGGGGGGTTTGGTCAAAATGTGACCCACCGCCTCTTTCAGTAATTGGCATATTTTTTGAAAAAAAGTCGGAATTTCAAACTGTTAATAGGTGCAGAGAGCCAGAATTTGGGTCCAAAAAATAACTCAGGTATCGAATTCGGGATGTTTGGGATATTTTGAAAACTGCAGGGGGGTTTGGGCAAAATGTGACCCACCGTCGCTTTCAGTAATTGGCAGATTTTTGGTATAAAAAGTAGGAATTTCAAACTGTGAATAGGTGCAGAGAGCCAGAATCTGCGTCCAAAATATGGCCCAGGTATCGAATTTGGGATGTTTGGGATATTTTGAAAACTGCAGGGGGGTTTGGGCAAAATGTGACCCACCGCCGCTTTCAGTAATTGGCAGATTTTTGGTATAAAAAGTCGGAATTTCAAACTGCGATTAGGTGCAGAGAGCCAGATTTTGGGTCCAAAATATGGCTCAGTTATCGATTTTGGAATGTTTGGTATATTTTGAAACCTGCAGGGGGGTTTGGGCAAAATGTGACCCACCGCCGCTTTCAGTAATTGGCTAATTTTTGGTATAAAAAGTCGGATTTTCAAAATGCGAATAGGTGCAGAGAGCCAGAATTTAGGTCCAAAATATGGCTCAGGTATCGAATTTGGGATGTTTGGGATATTTTGAAAATTGCAGGTTGGTTTGGGCAAAATGTGACCCACCACCGCTTTCAGTAATTGGCAGATTTTTGGTATAAAAAGTCGGAATTTCAAACTGTGAATAGGTGCAGAGAGCCAGAATTTGGGTCCAAAATAAGGCTCGGGTATTGAATTTGGGATGTTTGGGATATTTTGAAAACTGCAGGGGGGATTGGGAAAAATGTGACCCACAGCCGCTTCCAGTAATTGGCTTATTTTTGGTATAAATAGTCGGAATTTCAAACTGCGAATAGGTGCAGAGAGCCAGAATTTTGGTCCAAAATATGGCTCAGACATCGAATTTGGGATGTTTGGTATATTTTGAAAACTGCAGGGGGGTTTGGGCAAAATGTGACCCCACCGCCACTTTCAGTAATTGACTAATTTTTGGTAAAAAAAATTCGGATTTTCAAAATGCGAATAGGTGCAGAGAGCCAGAATTTGCGACCAAAATATGGCTCAGGTATCGAATTTGGGATGTTTGGGATATTTTGAAAACTGCAGCGGGGTTTGGTCAAAATGTGACCCACTGCCGCTTTCAGTAATTGGCTTATTTTTGGTATAAATAGTCGGATTTTCAAAATGCGAATAGGTGCAGAGAGCCAGAATTTGGGTCCAAAATATGGCTCAGGTATCGAATTTGGGATGTGTTGGGATATTTTGAAAACTGCATTGGGGTTTGGGCAAAATGTGACCCACCGCCGCTTTCAGTAATTGGCAGATTTTTTGTATAAAATTCGGAATTTCAAACTGCGAATAGGTGCAGAGAGCCAGAATTTGGGTCCAAAATATGGCTCGGGTATCGAATTTGGGATGTTTGGGATATTTTGAAAACTGCAGGGGGTTTGGGCAAAATGTGAGCCACTGCCTCTTTCAGTAATTGGCTAATTATTGGTATAAAAAGTCGGATTTTAAAACTGTGATTAAGTGCAGAGAGCCAGTATTTGGGTCCAAAATATGGCTCAGGTAACGAATTTGGGATGTTTGGGATATTTTGAAAACTACAGGGGGGGTTTGGGCAAAATGTGACCAACCGCTGCTTTAAGTATTTGGCATATTTTTGGTATAAAAAGTCGGAACTTCAAACTGTGAATAGGTGCAGAGAGCCACCAGAATTTGGATCCAAAATATGGCTCACGTATCGTATTTGGGACGTTTGGGATATTTTGAAAACTGCAGGGTGGTTTGGGCAAAATGTGACCCACCGCCGCTTTCAGTAATTGGCTAATTTTTGGTATAAAAAGTCTGATTTTCAAAATGCGAATAGGTGCAGAGAGCCACCAGAATTTGGATCCAAAATATGGCTCAGGTATCGAATTTGGGATTTTTGGGATATTTTCAAACTGCAGGGGGGTTTGGTCAAAATGTGACCAACCGTCTCTTTCAGTAATTGGCACATTTTTTAAAAAAAAGTCGGAATTTCAAGCTGCGAATAGGTGCAGAGAGCCAGAATTTGAATCCAAAATATGGTTTAGGTATTGAATTTGGGATGTTTGGGATATTTTGAAAACTGCAGGGGGGTTTGGGCAAAATGTGACCAACCGTCGTTTTCAGTAATTGGCAGATTTTTGGTATAAAAAGTCGGAATTTCAAACTGTGAATAAGTGCAGAGAGCCAGAATTTGGGTCCAAAATATGGCTCAGATATCGAATTTGGGATGTTTAGAATATTTTGAAAACTGCAGGGGGGTTTGGGTAAAATGTGACCCACAGCCGCTCTCAGTAATTGGCTAATTTTTGGTATAAAAAGTCGGATTTTCAAAATGCTAATAGGTGCCACCAGAATTTGGATCCAAAATATGGCTCAGGTATCGAATTTGGGATGTTTGGGATATTTTGGAAACTGCAGGGGGGTTTGGTCAAAATGTGACCAACCGCCTCTTTCAGTAATTAGCATATTTTTTGAAAAAAAGTCGGAATTTCAAACTGCGAATAGGTGCAGAGAGCCAGAATTTGAATCCAAAATTTGGTTTGGGTATTGAATTTGGGATGTTTGGGATATTTTGAAAACTGCAGGGGGGTTTGGGCAAAATGTGACCCACCGCCGCTCTCAGTAATTGGCAGATTTTTGGTATAAAAAGTCGGAATTTCAAACTGTGAATAGGTGCAGAGAGCCAGAATTTGGGTCCAAAATATGGCTCAGATATCGAATTTGGGACGTTTGGGATATTTTGAAAACTGCAGGGGGGTTTGGGCAAAAGGTGACCCACCGCCGCTCTCAGTAATTGGCTAATTTTTGGTATAAAATGTATGATTTTCAAAACACGAATAGGTGCAGAGAGCCAGAATTTGGGACCAAAATATGGCTCAGGTATCGAATTTGGGATGTTTGGGATATTTTGAAAACTGCAGGGGGGTTTGGTCAAAATGTGACCCACCTCCTCTTTCAGTAATTGTCATATTTAAAAAAAAAAGTCGGAATTTCAAACTGCTAATAGGTGCAGAGAGCCAGAATTTGGGTCCAAAATATAACTCAGGTATCGAATTTGGGATGTTTGGGATATTTTGAAAACTGCAGGGGGGTTTGGGCAAAATGTGACCCACCGCCGCTTTCAGTAATTGGCTTATTTTTGGTATATATAGTCGGAATTTCAAACTGCGAATAGGTGCAGAGAGCCAGAATTTGGGTCCAAAATATGGCTCAGTTATCGAATTTGGGATGTTTGGTATATTTTGAAAACTGCAGGGGGGTTTGGGCAAAATCTGACCCACCGCCGCTTTCAGTAATTGGCTAATTTTTGGTAAAAAAAATCGGATTTTCAAAATGCAAATAGGTGCAGAGAGCCAGAATTTGCGACCAAAATATGGCTCAGGTATCGAATTTGGGATGTTTGGGATATTTTGAAAACTGCAGGGGGGTTTGTGCAAAGTGTGACCCACCGCCGCTTTCAGTAATTGGCTAATTATTGTTATAAAAAGTCGGATTTTCAATCTGCGAATAGGTGCAGAGAGCCAGAATTTAGGTCCAAAACATGGCTCAGGTATCCAATTTGGGATGTTTGGGATATTTGGAGAACTGCAGGGGGGTTTGGGCAAAATGTGACCCACCGCCGCTTTCAGTAATTGGCAGATTTTTGGTATAAAAAGTCGGAACTTCAAACTGCGAATAGGTGCAGAGAGCCAGAATTTGGGTCCAAAATATGGCTCAGGTATCGAATTTGGGATGTTTGGGATATTTTGAAAACTGCAGGGGGGTTTTGGCAAAATGTGACCCACCGCCGTTTTCAGTAATTGGCATATTTTTTGTATAAAAAGTCGGAATTTCAAACTCCAAATAGGTGCAGAGAGCCAGAATTTGAGTCCAAAATATGGCTCAGGTATCGAATTTGGGATGTTTGGGATATTTTAAAAACTGCAGGGGTGTTTGGGCAAAATGTGATCCACAGCCGCTTTCAGTAATTGGCCTATTTTTGGTATAAAAAGTCGGAATTTCAAACTTCGAATAGGTGCAGAGAGCCAGAATTTGGGTCCAAAATATGGCTCAGGTATCGAA
Source organism: Procambarus clarkii (assembly GCF_040958095.1). NCBI lineage: Eukaryota > Metazoa > Arthropoda > Malacostraca > Decapoda > Cambaridae > Procambarus > Procambarus clarkii. The sequence continues at coordinate 22,185,009 of NC_091206.1, forward strand.
TTTGGGATGTTTGGGATATTTTAACACTGCAGGGGGTGTTTGGGCAAAATGTGATCCACAGCCGCTTTCAGTAATTGGCCTATTTTTGGTATAAAAAGTCGGAATTTCAAACTTCAAATAGGTGCAGAGAGCCAGAATTTGGATCCAAAATATGGCTCAGGTATTGAATTTGGGATGTTTAAGATATTTTGAAAACTGCAGGGGGTTTGGGCAAAATGTGACCCACCGCTGCTTTCAGTAATTGGCAAATTTTTTGTATAAAAATTCGGAATTTCAAACTGCGAATAGGTGCAGAGAGCAAGAATTTGGATCCAAAATATGGCTCAGGTATCGAATTTGGAATGTTTGGGATATTATGAAAACTGCAAGGGGGTTTAAGCAAAATGTGACCCACCGCCGCTGAAAGTAATTGGCATATTTTTGGTATAAAAATTCGGAATTTCAAACTGTGAATAGGTGCAGAGAGCCACCAGAATTTGGATCCAAAATATGGCTCAGGTATCGAATTTGGGACGTTTGGGATATTTTGAAAACTGCAGGGGGGTTTGGGCAAAATGTGACCCACCGCCGCTTTCAGTAATTGGCAAATTTTTGGTATAAAAAGTCGGATTTTCAAAATGCGAATAGGTGCAGAGAGCCAGAATTTGGGACCAAAATATGGCTCAGGTATCGAATTTGGGATGTTTGGGATATTTTGAAAACTGCAGGGGGGTTTTGGCCAAAATGTGACCCACCGCCTCTTTCAGTAATTGGCATTTTTTTGAAAAAAAAGTCGGAATTTCAAACTGCGAATAGGTGCAGAGAGCCAGAATTTGGATCCAAAATATGGCTTTGGTATTGAATTTGGGATCTTAGGGATATTTTGAAAACTGCAGGGGGGTTTGGGCAAAATGTGACCCATCGCCGCTTTCAGTAATTGGCATATTTTCGGTATAAAAAGTCGTAATTTGAAACTGAAAATAAGTGCAGAGAGTCAGAATTCCGATAAAAAATCATGCTCAGGAGTCAAATTTCCGACATTTCAGACATTTTGAAAACTGCAGGGAGGTTTGGACAAAATATGATCCATCGCCGTTTACAGTAATTGTCATATTTTCGGTATGAAACTTCGTAATTTCAAACTGAAAATAGGTGCAAAGAGTCAGAATTCGGCTCAAAAATCACGCTCTGGAGTCAAATTTCCGACATTCCAGACATTTTGAAAACTGCAGGGGTGTTTGGGCAAAATATGACCCATCGTCGTTTTCAGTAATTGGCATATTTTCGTTATAAAAAGTGGTAATTTGAAACTGAAAATAGGTGCAGAGAGTCAGAATTCGGAAAAAAAATCACGCTCAGGAGTCAAATTTCCGACTTTTCAGACATTTTGAAAACTGCAGGGGGGTTTGGGCAAAATATGACCCATCGCCGTTTTCAGTAATTGGCATATTTTCGGTATAAAAAGTCGTAATTTGAAACTGAAAATAGGTGCAGAAAGTCAGAATTCGGATAAAAAATCACTCTCAGGAGTCAAATTTCCGACATTTCAGACATTTTGAAAACTGCAGGGGGGTTTGGGCAAAATATGACCCATCGCCGTTTACAGTAATTGGCATATTTTCGGTTTGAAACGTCGTAATTTGAAACTGAAAATAGGTGCAGAGAGTCAGAATTCGGCTCAAAAATTACGCTCAGGAGTCAAATTTCTGACATTTCAGACATTTTAAAAACTGCAGTGGGGGTTTGAGCAAAATATGACCCATCGCAGTTTACAGTAATTGACATATTTTCGGTTTGAAACGTCGTAATTTGAAACTGAAAATAGGTACAGAGAGTCAGAATTCGGCTCAAAAATTACGCTCAGGAGTCAAATTTCCGACATTTCAGACATTTTAAAAACTACAGTGGGGGTTTGGGCAAAATATGACCCATCGCCGTTTTCAGTAATTGGCATATTTTCGGTATGAAACGTCGTAATTTGAAACTGAAAATAGGTGCAGAGTGTCAGAATTCGGCTCAAAAATTACGCTCAGGAGTCAAATTTCTGACATTTCAGACATTTTAAAAACTGCAGTGGGGGTTTGAGCAAAATATGACCCATCGCAGTTTACAGTAATTGGCATATTTTCGGTTTGAAACGTCGTAATTTGAAACTGAAAATAGGTACAGAGAGTCAGAATTCGGCTCAAAAGTTACGCTCAGGAGTCAAATTTCCGACATTTCAGACATTTTAAAAACTGCAGTGGGGGTTTGGGCAAAATATGACCCATCGCCGTTTTCAGTAATTGGCATATTTTCGGTATGAAACGTCGTAATTTGAAACTGAAAATAGGTGCAGAGAGTCAGAAGTCGGCTCAAAAATCACGCTCAGGAGACAAATTTTCGACATTTCAGACCTATTTAAAACTGCAGGGGGGTTTGGGCAAAATATGACCCATCGCCGTTTTCAGTAATTGGCATATTTTCGGTATGAAACGACGTAATTTGAAACTGAAAATATGTGCAGAGAGTCAGAATTCGGCTCAAAAATCACGCTCAGGAGTCAAATTTCCGACATTTCAGACATTTTGAAAACTGAAGGTGGGTTTGGGCAAAATATGACCCATCGCCGTTTTCAGTAATTGGCATATTTTCGGTGTAAAAAGTCGTAATTTGAAACTGAAAATAGGTGCAAAGAGTCAGAATTCGGCTCAAAAATCACGCTCTGGAGTCAAATTTCCGACATTCCAGACATTTTGAAAACTGCAGGGGTGTTTGGGCAAAATATGACCCATCGTCGTTTTCAGTAATTGGCATATTTTTGTTATAAAAAGTCGTAATTTGAAACTGAAAATAGGTGCAGAGAGTCAGAATTCGGATAAAAAATCACGCTCAGGAGTCAAATTTCCGACTTTTCAGACATTTTGAAAACTGCAGGGGGGTTTGGGCAAAATATGACCCATCGCCGTTTTCAGTAATTGGCATATTTTCGGTATAAAAAGTCGTAATTTGAAACTGAAAATAGGTGCAGAGAGTCAGAATTCGGATAACAAATCACTCTCAGGAGTCAAATTTCCGACATTTCAGACATTTTGAAAACTGCAGGGGGGTTTGGGCAAAATATGACCCATCGCCGTTTACAGTAATTGGCATATTTTCGGTATGAAACGTCGTAATTTGAAACTGAAAATAGGTGCAGAGAGTCAAAATTCGGCTCAAAAATTACGCTCAGGAGTCAAATTTCTGACATTTCAGACATTTTAAAAACTGCAGTGGGGGTTTGAGCAAAATATGACCCATCGCAGTTTACAGTAATTGGCATATTTTCGGTTTGAAACTTCGTAATTTGAAACTGAAAATAGGTACAGAGAGTCAGAATTCGGCTCAAAAATTACGCTCAGGAGTCAAATTTCCGACATTTCAGACATTTTAAAAACTGCAGTGGGGGTTTGGGCAAAATATGACCCATCGCCGTTTTCAGTAATTGGCATATTTTCGGTATGAAACGTCGTAATTTGAAACTGAAAATAGGTGCAGAGAGTCAGAATTCGGCTCAAAAATTACGCTCAGGAGTCAAATTTCTGACATTTCAGACATTTTAAAAACTGCAGTGGGGGTTTGAGCAAAATATGACACATCGCAGTTTACAGTAATTGGCATATTTTCGGTTTGAAACGTCGTAATTTGAAACTGAAAATAGGTACAGAGAGTCAGAATTCGGCTCAAAAATTACGCTCAGGAGTCAAATTTCCGACATTTCAGACATTTTTAAACTGCAGTGGGGGTTTGGGCAAAATATGACCCATCGCCGTTTTCAGTAATTGGCATATTTTCGGTATGAAACGTCGTAATTTGAAACTGAAAATAGGTGCAGAGAGTCAGAATTCGGCTCAAAAATTACGCTCAGGAGTCAAATTTCTGACATTTCAGACATTTTAAAAACTGCAGTGGGGGTTTGAGCAAAATATGACCCATCGCAGTTTACAGTAATTGGCATATTTTCGGTTTGAAACGTCGTAATTTGAAACTGAAAATAGGTACAGAGAGTCAGAATTCGGCTCAAAAATTACGCTCAGGAGTTAAATTTCCGAAATTTCAGACATTTTAAAAACTGCAGTGGGGGTTTGGGCAAAATATGACCCATCGCCGTTTTCAGTAATTGGCATATTTTCGGTATGAAACGTCGTAATTTGAAACTGAAAATAGGTGCAGAGAGTCAGAAGTCGGCTCAAAAATCACGCTCAGGAGTCAAATTTCCGACATTTCAGACATTTTGAAAACTGAAGGTGGGTTTGGGCAAAATATGACCCATCGCCGTTTTCAGTAATTGGCATATTTTCGGTGTAAAAAGTCGTAATTTGAAACTGAAAATAGGTGCAAAGAGTCAGAATTCGGCTCAAAAATCACGCTCTGGAGTCAAATTTCCGACATTCCAGACATTTTGAAAACTGCAGGGGTGTTTGGGCAAAATATGACCCATCGTCGTTTTCAGTAATTGGCATATTTTTGTTATAAAAAGTCGTAATTTGAAACTGAAAATAGGTGCAGAGAGTCAGAATTCGGATAAAAAATCACGCTCAGGAGTCAAATTTCCGACTTTTCAGACATTTTGAAAACTGCAGGGGGGTTTGGGCAAAATATGACCCATCGCCGTTTTCAGTAATTGGCATATTTTCGGTATAAAAAGTCGTAATTTGAAACTGAAAATAGGTGCAGAGAGTCAGAATTCGGATAAAAAATCACTCTCAGGAGTCAAATTTCCGACATTTCAGACATTTTGAAAACTGCAGGGGGGTTTGGGCAAAATATGACCCATCGCCGTTTACAGTAATTGGCATATTTTCGGTATGAAACGTCGTAATTTGAAACTGAAAATAGGTGCAGAGAGTCAAAATTCGGCTCAAAAATTACGCTCAGGAGTCAAATTTCTGACATTTCAGACATTTTAAAAACTGCAGTGGGGGTTTGAGCAAAATATGACCCATCGCAGTTTACAGTAATTGGCATATTTTCGGTTTGAAACGTCGTAATTTGAAACTGAAAATAGGTACAGAGAGTCAGAATTCGGCTCAAAAATTACGCTCAGAAGTCAAATTTCCGACATTTCAGACATTTTAAAAACTGCAGTGGGGGTTTGGGCAAAATATGACCCATCGCCGTTTTCAGTAATTGGCATATTTTCGGTATGAAACGTCGTAATTTGAAACTGAAAATAGGTGCAGAGAGTCAGAAGTCGGCTCAAAAATCACGCTCAGGAGACAAATTTTCGACATTTCAGACCTTTTTAAAACTGCAGGGGTGTTTGGGCAAAATATGACCCATCGTCGTTTTCAGTAAATGGCATATTTTCGTTATAAAAATTCGTAATTTGAAACTGAAAATAAGTGCAGAGAGTCAGAATTCGGATAAAAAATCACGCTCAGGAGTCAAATTTCCGACTTTTCAGACATTTTGAAAACTGCAGGGGGGTTTGGGCAAAATATGACCCATCGCCGTTTTCAGTAATTGGCATATTTTCGGTATGAAACGTCGTAATTTGAAACTGAAAATAGGTGCAGAGAGTCAGAATTCGGCTCAAAAATTACGCTCAGGAGTCAAATTTCTGACATTTCAGACATTTTGAAAACTGCAGGGGGGTTTGGGCAAAATATGACCCATCGCCGTTTACAGTAATTGGCATATTTTCGGTATGAAACGTCGTAATTTGAAACTGAAAATAGGTGCAGAGAGTCAAAATTCGGCTCAAAAATTACGCTCATGAGTCAAATTTCTGACATTTCAGACATTTTAAAAACTGCAGTGGGGGTTTGAGCAAAATATGACCCATCGCAGTTTACAGTAATTGGCATATTTTCGGTTTGAAACGTCGTAATTTGAAACTGAAAATAGGTACAGAGAGTCAAAATTCGGCTCAAAAATTACGCTCAGGAGTCAAATTTCCGACATTTCAGACATTTTAAAAACTGCAGTGGGGGTTTGGGTAAAATATGACCCATCGCCGTTTTCAGTAATTGGCATATTTTCGGTATGAAACGTCGTAATTTGAAACTGAAAATAGGTGCAGAGAGTCAGAATTCGGCTCAAAAATTACGCTCAGGAGTCAAATTTCTGACATTTCAGACATTTTAAAAACTGCAGTGGGGGTTTGAGCAAAATATGACCCATCGCAGTTTACAGTAATTGGCATATTTTCGGTTTGAAACGTCGTAATTTGAAACTGAAAATAGGTACAGAGAGTCAGAATTCGGCTCAAAAATTACGCTCAGGAGTTAAATTTCCGGAATTTCAGACATTTTAAAAACTGCAGTGGGGGTTTGGGCAAAATATGACCCATCGCCGTTTTCAGTAATTGGCATATTTTCGGTATGAAACGTCGTAATTTGAAACTGAAAATAGGTGCAGAGAGTCAGAAGTCGGCTCAAAAATCACGCTCAGGAGACAAATTTTCGACATTTCAGACCTATTTAAAACTGCAGGGGGGTTTGGGCAAAATATGACCCATCGCCGTTTTCAGTAATTGGCATATTTTCGGTATGAAACGACGTAATTTGAAACTGAAAATATGTGCAGAGAGTCAGAATTCGGCTCAAAAATCACGCTCAGGAGTCAAATTTCCGACATTTCAGACATTTTGAAAACTGAAGGTGGGTTTGGGCAAAATATGACCCATCGCCGTTTTCAGTAATTGGCATATTTTCGGTGTAAAAAGTCGTAATTTGAAACTGAAAATAGGTGCAAAGAGTCAGAATTCGGCTCAAAAATCACGCTCTGGAGTCAAATTTCCGACATTCCAGACATTTTGAAAACTGCAGGGGTGTTTGGGCAAAATATGACCCATCGTCGTTTTCAGTAATTGGCATATTTTTGTTATAAAAAGTCGTAATTTGAAACTGAAAATAGGTGCAGAGAGTCAGAATTCGGATAAAAAATCACGCTCAGGAGTCAAATTTCCGACTTTTCAGACATTTTGAAAACTGCAGGGGGGTTTGGGCAAAATATGACCCATCGCCGTTTTCAGTAATTGGCATATTTTCGGTATAAAAAGTCGTAATTTGAAACTGAAAATAGGTGCAGAGAGTCAGAATTCGGATAACAAATCACTCTCAGGAGTCAAATTTCCGACATTTCAGACATTTTGAAAACTGCAGGGGGGTTTGGGCAAAATATGACCCATCGCCGTTTACAGTAATTGGCATATTTTCGGTATGAAACGTCGTAATTTGAAACTGAAAATAGGTGCAGAGAGTCAAAATTCGGCTCAAAAATTACGCTCAGGAGTCAAATTTCTGACATTTCAGACATTTTAAAAACTGCAGTGGGGGTTTGAGCAAAATATGACCCATCGCAGTTTACAGTAATTGGCATATTTTCGGTTTGAAACTTCGTAATTTGAAACTGAAAATAGGTACAGAGAGTCAGAATTCGGCTCAAAAATTACGCTCAGGAGTCAAATTTCCGACATTTCAGACATTTTAAAAACTGCAGTGGGGGTTTGGGCAAAATATGACCCATCGCCGTTTTCAGTAATTGGCATATTTTCGGTATGAAACGTCGTAATTTGAAACTGAAAATAGGTGCAGAGAGTCAGAATTCGGCTCAAAAATTACGCTCAGGAGTCAAATTTCTGACATTTCAGACATTTTAAAAACTGCAGTGGGGGTTTGAGCAAAATATGACACATCGCAGTTTACAGTAATTGGCATATTTTCGGTTTGAAACGTCGTAATTTGAAACTGAAAATAGGTACAGAGAGTCAGAATTCGGCTCAAAAATTACGCTCAGGAGTCAAATTTCCGACATTTCAGACATTTTTAAACTGCAGTGGGGGTTTGGGCAAAATATGACCCATCGCCGTTTTCAGTAATTGGCATATTTTCGGTATGAAACGTCGTAATTTGAAACTGAAAATAGGTGCAGAGAGTCAGAATTCGGCTCAAAAATTACGCTCAGGAGTCAAATTTCTGACATTTCAGACATTTTAAAAACTGCAGTGGGGGTTTGAGCAAAATATGACCCATCGCAGTTTACAGTAATTGGCATATTTTCGGTTTGAAACGTCGTAATTTGAAACTGAAAATAGGTACAGAGAGTCAGAATTCGGCTCAAAAATTACGCTCAGGAGTTAAATTTCCGAAATTTCAGACATTTTAAAAACTGCAGTGGGGGTTTGGGCAAAATATGACCCATCGCCGTTTTCAGTAATTGGCATATTTTCGGTATGAAACGTCGTAATTTGAAACTGAAAATAGGTGCAGAGAGTCAGAAGTCGGCTCAAAAATCACGCTCAGGAGTCAAATTTCCGACATTTCAGACATTTTGAAAACTGAAGGTGGGTTTGGGCAAAATATGACCCATCGCCGTTTTCAGTAATTGGCATATTTTCGGTGTAAAAAGTCGTAATTTGAAACTGAAAATAGGTGCAAAGAGTCAGAATTCGGCTCAAAAATCACGCTCTGGAGTCAAATTTCCGACATTCCAGACATTTTGAAAACTGCAGGGGTGTTTGGGCAAAATATGACCCATCGTCGTTTTCAGTAATTGGCATATTTTTGTTATAAAAAGTCGTAATTTGAAACTGAAAATAGGTGCAGAGAGTCAGAATTCGGATAAAAAATCACGCTCAGGAGTCAAATTTCCGACTTTTCAGACATTTTGAAAACTGCAGGGGGGTTTGGGCAAAATATGACCCATCGCCGTTTTCAGTAATTGGCATATTTTCGGTATAAAAAGTCGTAATTTGAAACTGAAAATAGGTGCAGAGAGTCAGAATTCGGATAAAAAATCACTCTCAGGAGTCAAATTTCCGACATTTCAGACATTTTGAAAACTGCAGGGGGGTTTGGGCAAAATATGACCCATCGCCGTTTACAGTAATTGGCATATTTTCGGTATGAAACGTCGTAATTTGAAACTGAAAATAGGTGCAGAGAGTCAAAATTCGGCTCAAAAATTACGCTCAGGAGTCAAATTTCTGACATTTCAGACATTTTAAAAACTGCAGTGGGGGTTTGAGCAAAATATGACCCATCGCAGTTTACAGTAATTGGCATATTTTCGGTTTGAAACGTCGTAATTTGAAACTGAAAATAGGTACAGAGAGTCAGAATTCGGCTCAAAAATTACGCTCAGAAGTCAAATTTCCGACATTTCAGACATTTTAAAAACTGCAGTGGGGGTTTGGGCAAAATATGACCCATCGCCGTTTTCAGTAATTGGCATATTTTCGGTATGAAACGTCGTAATTTGAAACTGAAAATAGGTGCAGAGAGTCAGAAGTCGGCTCAAAAATCACGCTCAGGAGACAAATTTTCGACATTTCAGACCTTTTTAAAACTGCAGGGGTGTTTGGGCAAAATATGACCCATCGTCGTTTTCAGTAAATGGCATATTTTCGTTATAAAAATTCGTAATTTGAAACTGAAAATAAGTGCAGAGAGTCAGAATTCGGATAAAAAATCACGCTCAGGAGTCAAATTTCCGACTTTTCAGACATTTTGAAAACTGCAGGGGGGTTTGGGCAAAATATGACCCATCGCCGTTTTCAGTAATTGGCATATTTTCGGTATGAAACGTCGTAATTTGAAACTGAAAATAGGTGCAGAGAGTCAGAATTCGGCTCAAAAATTACGCTCAGGAGTCAAATTTCTGACATTTCAGACATTTTGAAAACTGCAGGGGGGTTTGGGCAAAATATGACCCATCGCCGTTTACAGTAATTGGCATATTTTCGGTATGAAACGTCGTAATTTGAAACTGAAAATAGGTGCAGAGAGTCAAAATTCGGCTCAAAAATTACGCTCATGAGTCAAATTTCTGACATTTCAGACATTTTAAAAACTGCAGTGGGGGTTTGAGCAAAATATGACCCATCGCAGTTTACAGTAATTGGCATATTTTCGGTTTGAAACGTCGTAATTTGAAACTGAAAATAGGTACAGAGAGTCAAAATTCGGCTCAAAAATTACGCTCAGGAGTCAAATTTCCGACATTTCAGACATTTTAAAAACTGCAGTGGGGGTTTGGGTAAAATATGACCCATCGCCGTTTTCAGTAATTGGCATATTTTCGGTATGAAACGTCGTAATTTGAAACTGAAAATAGGTGCAGAGAGTCAGAATTCGGCTCAAAAATTACGCTCAGGAGTCAAATTTCTGACATTTCAGACATTTTAAAAACTGCAGTGGGGGTTTGAGCAAAATATGACCCATCGCAGTTTACAGTAATTGGCATATTTTCGGTTTGAAACGTCGTAATTTGAAACTGAAAATAGGTACAGAGAGTCAGAATTCGGCTCAAAAATTACGCTCAGGAGTTAAATTTCCGGAATTTCAGACATTTTAAAAACTGCAGTGGGGGTTTGGGCAAAATATGACCCATCGCCGTTTTCAGTAATTGGCATATTTTCGGTATGAAACGTCGTAATTTGAAACTGAAAATAGGTGCAGAGAGTCAGAAGTCGGCTCAAAAATCACGCTCAGGAGACAAATTTTCGACATTTCAGACCTTTTTAAAACTGCAGGGGGGTTTGGGCAAAATATGACCCATCGCCGTTTTCAGTAATTGGCATATTTTCGGTATGAAACGACGTAATTTGAAACTGAAAATATGTGCAGAGAGTCAGAATTCGGCTCAAAAATCACGCTCAGGAGTCAAATTTCCGACATTTCAGACATTTTGAAAACTGAAGGTGGGTTTGGGCAAAATATGACCCATCGCCGTTTTCAGTAATTGGCATATTTTCGGTGTAAAAAGTCGTAATTTGAAACTGAAAATAGGTGCAAAGAGTCAGAATTCGGCTCAAAAATCACGCTCTGGAGTCAAATTTCCGACATTCCAGACATTTTGAAAACTGCAGGGGTGTTTGGGCAAAATATGACCCATCGTCGTTTTCAGTAATTGGCATATTTTCGTTATAAAAAGTCGTAATTTGAAACTGAAAATAAGTGCAGAGAGTCAGAATTCGGATAAAAAATCACGCTCTGGAGTCAAATTTCCGACTTTTCAGACATTTTGAAAACTGCAGGGGGGTTTGGGCAAAATATGACCCATCGCCGTTTTCAGTAATTGGCATATTTTCGGTATAAAAAGTCGTAATTTGAAACTGAAAATAGGTGCAGAGAGTCAGAATTCGGATAAAAAATCACTCTCAGGAGTCAAATTTCCGACATTTCAGACATTTTGAAAACTGCAGGGGGGTTTGGGCAAAATATGACCCATCGCCGTTTACAGTAATTGGCATATTTTCGGTATGAAACGTCGTAATTTGAAACTGAAAATAGGTGCAGAGAGTCAGAATTCGGCTCAAAAATTACGCACAGGAGTCAAATTTCTGACATTTCAGACATTTTAAAAACTACACTGGGGGTTTGAGCAAAATATGACCCATCGCAGTTTACAGTAATTGGCATATTTTCGGTTTGAAACGTCGTAATTTGAAACTGAAAATAGGTATAGAGAGTCAAAATTCGGCTCAAAAATTACGCTCAGGAGTCAAATTTCCGACATTTTAGACATTTTAAAAACTGCAGCGGGGGTTTGGGCAAAATATGACCCATCGCCGTTTTCAGTAATTGGCATATTTTCGGTATGAAACGTCGTAATTTGAAACTGAAAATAGGTGCAGAGAGTCAGAATTCGGCTCAAAAATTACGCTCAGGAGTCAAATTTCTGACATTTCAGACATTTTAAAAACTGCAGTGGGGGTTTGAGCAAAATATGACCCATCGCAGTTTACAGTAATTGGCATATTTTCGGTTTGAAACGTCGTAATTTGAAACTGAAAATAGGTACAGAGAGTCAGAATTCGGCTCAAAAATTACGCTCAGGAGTTAAATTTCCGAAATTTCAGACATTTTAAAAACTGCAGTGGGGGTTTGGGCAAAATATGACCCATCGCCGTTTTCAGTAATTGGCATATTTTCGGTATGAAACGTCGTAATTTGAAACTGAAAATAGGTGCAGAGAGTCAGAAGTCGGCTCAAAAATCACGCTCAGGAGACAAATTTTCGACATTTCAGACCTTTTTAAAACTGCAGGGGGGTTTGGGCAAAATTTGACCCATCGCCGTTTTCAGTAATTGGCATATTTTCGGTATGAAACGACGTAATTTGAAACTGAAAATATGTGCAGAGAGTCAGAATTCGGCTCAAAAATCACGCTCAGGAGTCAAATTTCCGACAATTCAGACATTTTGAAAACTGAAGGTGGGTTTGGGCAAAATATGACCCATCGCCGTTTTCAGTAATTGGCATATTTTCGGTGTAAAAAGTCGTAATTTGAAACTGAAAATAGGTGCAAAGAGTCAGAATTCGGATAAAAAATCACGCTCAGGAGTCAAATTTCCGACATTTCAGACATTCTGAAAACTGCAGGGGGGTTTGGGCAAAATATGAGCCATCGCCGTTTACAGTAATTGGCATATTTTCGGCATGAAACGTCGTAATTTGAAACTGAAAATAGGAACAGAGAGTCAGAATTCAACTCAAAAATCACGCTCAGGAGTCAAATTTCCGACATTTCAGACATTTTGAAAACTGCAGGGGGGTTTGGGCAAAATATGACCAATTGCCGTTTTCAGTAATTGGCATATTTTCGGTATGAAATGTCGTAATTTAAAACTGAAAATAGGAGCAGAGAGTCAGAATTCGGCTAGAAAATCAAGCTCAGGAGTCAAATTTCCGACATTTCAGACTTTTTGAAAACTGCAGGGGGGTTTGAGTAAAATATGACCAATCGCCTTTTTGGGTAATTGGCATATTTTCGGTATAAAATTCGTAATTTGAAACTGAAAATAGGTGCAGAGAGTCAGAATTCGGCTCATAAATCACGCTCAGGAGTCAACTTTTCGACATTTCAGACATTTTGAAAACTGCAGGGGGGTTTGGTCAAAATATGACCCATCGCCGTTTTCAGTAATTGGCATATTTTCGGTATAAAAAGTCGTAATTTGAAACTGAAAATAGGTGCAGAGAGTCAGAATTCGGATAAAAAATCACGCTCAGGAGTCAAATTTCCGACATTTCAGACATTTTGAAAACTCCAGGGGGGTTTGGGCAAAATGTGACCCACCGCTGCTTTCAGTAATTGGCTAATTTTTTGTATAAAAAGTCGGATTTTCAAAATGCGAATAGGTGCAGAGAGACAGAATTTAGGTCCAAAATATGGCTCAGGTATCGAATTTGGGATGTTTGGAATTTTTTGAAAACTGCAGGGGGGTTTGGGCAAAGTGTGACCCACCGCCGCTTTCAGTAATTGGCAGATTTTTGGTATAAAAAGTCGGAACTTCAAACTGCGAATAGGTGCAGAGAGCCAGAATTTGGGTCCAAAATATGGCTCAGGTATCGAATTTGGGATGTTTAGGATATTTTGAAAACTGCAGGGGGGTTTTGGCAAAATGTGACCCACCGCCGTTTTCACTAATTGGCATATTTTTTGTATAAAAAGTCGGAATTTCAAACTCCAAATAGGTGCAGAGAGCCAGAATTTGGGTCCAAAATATGGCTCAGGTATCGAATTTGGGATGTTTGGGATATTTTAAAAACTGCAGGGGTGTTTGGGCAAAATGTGATCCACAGCCGCTTTCAGTAATTGGCCTATTTTTGGTATAAAAAGTCGGAATTTCAAACTTCGAATAGGTGCAGAGAGCCAGAATTTGGGTCCAAAATATGGCTCAGGTATCGAATTTGGGATGTTTGGGATATTTTGAAAACTGCAGGGGGGTTTGGTCAAAATGTGACCCACCACCTCTTTCAGTAATTGTCATATTTTTTGAAAAAAAGTGGGAATTTCAAACTGTTAATAGGTGCAGAGAGCCAGAATCTGCGTCCAAAATATGGCTCAGGTATCGAATTTGGGATGTTTGTGATATTTTGAAAACTGCAGGGGGGTTTGGGCAAAATGTGACCCACCGCCGCTTTCAGTAATTGGCTAATTTTTGGTAAAAAAAATTCGGATTTTCAAAATGCGAATAGGTGCAGAGAGCCAGAATTTGCGACCAAAATTTGGCTCAGGTATCGAATTTGGGATGTTTGGGATATTTTGAAAACTGCAGGGGGGTTTGGGCAAAATGTGACCCACCGCCGCTTTCAGTAATTGGCAGATTTTTTGTATAAAAAGTCGGAATTTCAAACTGCGAATAGGTGCAGAGAGCCAGAATTTGGGTCCAAATTATGGCTCAGGTATCGAATTTGGGATGTTTGGGATATTTTGAAAACTGCAGGGGGTTTGGGCAAAATGTGAGCCACTGCCTCTTTCAGTAATTGGTTAATTATTGGTATAAAAAGTCGGATTTTCAAACTGTGATTAAGTGCAGGGAGCCAGTATTTGGGTCCAAAATATGGCTCAGGTAACGAATTTGGGATGTTTGGGATATTTTGAAAACTGCAGGGGGGGTTTGGGCAAAATGTGACCAACCGCCGCTTTCAGTAATTGGCTAATTTTTGGTATAAAAAGTCTGATTTTCAAAATGCGAATAGGTGCAGAGAGCTACCAGAATTTGGATCCAAAATATGGCTCAGGTATCGAATTTGGGATGTTTGGGATATTTTGAAAACTGCAGGGGGGTTTGGTCAAAATGTGACCAACCGCCGCTTTCAGTAATTGGCTAATTTTTGGTATAAAAAGTCTGATTTTCAAAATGCTAATAGGTGCAGAGAGCCACCAGAATTTGGATCCAAAATATGGCTCAGGTATCGAATTTGGGATGTTTGGGATATTTTGGAAACTGCAGGGGGGTTTGGTCAAAATGTGACGAACCGCCTCTTTCAGTAATTGGCATATTTTTTGAAAAAAAGTCGGAATTTCAAACTGCGAATAGGTGCAGAGAGCCAGAATTTGAATCCAAAATTTGGTTTGGGTATTGAATTTGGGATGTTTGGGATATTTTGAAAACTGCAGGGGGGTTTGGGCAAAATGTGACCCACCGCCGCTCTCAGTAATTGGCAGATTTTTGGTATAAAAAGTAGGAATTTCAAACTGTGAATATGTGCAGAGAGCCAGAATTTGGGTCAAAAACATGGCTCAGATATCGAATTTGGGATGTTTGGAATATTTTGATAACTGCAGGGGGGTTTGGGCAAAATGTGACCCACAGCCGCTCTCAGTAATTGGCTTATTTTTGGTATAGGTAGTAGGAATTTCAAACTTCGAATAGGTGCAGAGAGCCAGAATTTGGGTCTAAAATATGGTTCAGGTATCGAATTTGGGACGTTTGGGATATTTTGAAAACTGCAGGTGGGTTTGGGCAAAAGGTGACCCACCGCCGCTCTCAGTAATTGGCTAATTTTTGGTATAAAATGTATGATTTTCAAAACGCGAATAGGTGCAGAGAGCCAGAATTTGGGACCAAAATATGGCTCAGGTATCGAATTTGGGATGTTTGGGATATTTTGAAAACTGCAGGGGGGTTTGGTCAAAATGTGACCCACCTCCTCTTTCAGTAATTGTCATATTTTTTGAAAAAAAGTCGGAATTTCAAACTGCTAATAGGTGCAGAGAGCCAGAATTTGGGTCCAAAATATAACTCAGGTATCGAATTTGGGATGTTTGGGATATTTTGAAAACTGCAGGGGGGTTTGGGCAAAATGTGACCCACCGCCGCTTTTAATTTTAATTTGATCTAATTTTTCAGATTTTTGGTATAAAAAGTAGGAATTTCAAATTGTGAATAGGTGCAGAGAGCCAGAATTTGGGTCCAAAATATGGCTCAGGTATCGAATTTGGGATGTTTGGGATATTTTGAAAACTGCAGGGGGGTTTGGGCAAAATGTGACCCACAGCCGCTTTCAGTAATTGGCTTATTTTTGGTATATATAGTCGGAATTTCAAACTGCGAATAGGTGCAGAGAGCCAGAATTTGGGACCAAAATATGGCTCAGGTATCGAATTTGGGATGTTTGGGATATTTTGAAAACTGCAGGGGGGTTTGGTCAAAATGTGACCCACCTCCTCTTTCAGTAATTGTCATATTTTTTGAAAAAAAGTCGGAATTTCAAACTGCTAATAGGTGCAGAGAGCCAGAATTTGGGTCCAAAATATAACTCAGGTATCGAATTTGGGATGTTTGGGATATTTTGAAAACTGCAGGGGGGTTTGGGCAAAATGTGACCCACCGCCGCTTTTAATTTTAATTTGATCTAATTTTTCAGATTTTTGGTATAAAAAGTAGGAATTTCAAATTGTGAATAGGTGCAGAGAGCCAGAATTTGGGTCCAAAATATGGCTCAGGTATCGAATTTGGGATGTTTGGGATATTTTGAAAACTGCAGGGGGGTTTGGGCAAAATCTGACCCACCGCCGCTTTCAGTAATTGGCTAATTTTTGGTAAAAAAAATCGGATTTTCAAAATGCGAATAGGTGCAGAGAGCCAGAATTTGCGACCAAAATATGGCTCAGGTATCGAATTTGGGATGTTTGGGATATTTTGAAAACTGCAGGGGGGTTTGTGCAAAGTGTGACCCACCGCCGCTTTCAGTAATTGGCTAATTATTGGTATAAAAAGTCGGATTTTCAAACTGCGAATAGGTGCAGAGAGCCAGAATTTAGGTCCAAAACATGGCTCAGGTATCCAATTTGGGATGTTTGGGATATTTGGAAAACTGCAGGGGGGGTTTGGGCAAAATGTGACCCACCGCCGCTTTCAGTAATTGGCAGATTTTTGGTATAAAAAGTCGGAAGTCAAAGGGCTAATAGGTGCAGAGAGCCAGAATTTGGGTCCAAAATATGGCTCAGGTATCGAATTTGGGATGTTTGGTATATTTTGAAAACTGCAGGGGGGTTTGGGCAAAATGTGACCCACCGTTGCTTTCAGTAATTGGCTAATTTTTTGTATAAAAAGTCGGATTTTCAAAAAGCGAATAGGTGCAGAGAGACAGAATTTAGGTCCAAAATATGGCTCAGGTATCGAATTTGGGATGTTTGGAATTTTTTGAAAACTGCAGGGGGGTTTGGGCAAAGTGTGACCCACCGCCGTTTTCAGTAATTGGCATATTTTTTGTATAAAAAGTCGGAATTTCAAACTCCAAATAGGTGCAGAGAGCCAGAATTTGAGTCCAAAATATGGCTCAGGTATCGAATTTGGGATGTTTGGGATATTTTAAAAACTGCAGGGGTGTTTGGGCAAAATGTGATCCACAACCGCTTTCAGTAATTGGCCTATTTTTGGTATAAAAAGTCGGAATTTCAAACTTCGAATAGGTGCAGAGAGCCAGAATTTGGGTCCAAAATATGGCTCAGGTATCGAATTTGGGATGTTTAGGACATTTTGAAAACTGCAGGGGAGTTTTGGCAAAATGTGACCCACCGCCGTTTTCAGTAATTGGCATATTTTTTGTATAAAAAGTCGGAATTTCAAACTCCAAATAGGTGCAGAGAGCCAGAATTTGAGTCCAAAATATGGCTCAGGTATCGAATTTGGGATGTTTGGGATATTTTAAAAACTGCAGGGGTGTTTGGGCAAAATGTGATCCACAACCGCTTTCAGTAATTGGCCTATTTTTGGTATAAAAAGTCGGAATTTCAAACTTCGAATAGGTGCAGAGAGCCAGAATTTGGGTCCAAAATATGGCTCAGGTATCGAATTTGGGATGTTTGGGATATTTTAACACTGCAGGGGTGTTTGGGCAAAATGTGATCCACAGCCGCTTTCAGTAATTGGCCTATTTTTGGTATAAAAATCGGAATTTCAAACTTCAAATAGGTGCAGAGAGCCAGAATTTGGATCCAAAATATGGCTCAGGTATTGAATTTGGGATGTTTAAGATATTTTGAAAACTGCAGGGGGGTTTGGGCAAAATGTGACCCACCGCCGCTTTCAGTAATTGGCAAATTTTTTGTATAAAAATTCGGAATTTCAAACTGCGAATAGGTGCAGAGAGCAAGAATTTGGATCCAAAATATGGCTCAGGTATCGAATTTGGAATGTTTGGGATATTATGAAAACTGCAAGGGGGTTTAAGCAAAATGTGACCCACCGCCGCTGAAAGTAATTGGCATATTTTTGGTATAAAAAGTCGGAATTTCAAACTGTGAATAGGTGCAGAGAGCCACCAGAATTTGGATCCAAAATATGGCTCAGGTATCGAATTTGGGACGTTTGGGATATTTTGAAAACTGCAGGGGGGTTTGGGCAAAATGTGACCCACCGCCGCTTTCAGTAATTGGCTAATTTTTGGTATAAAAAGTCGGATTTTCAAAATGCGAATAGGTGCAGAGAGCCAGAATTTGGGACCAAAATATGGCTCAGGTATCGAATTTGGGATGTTTGGGATATTTTGAAAACTGCAGGGGGGGTTTGGTCAAAATGTGACCCACCGCCTCTTTCAGTAATTGGCATATTTTTTGAAAAAAAAGTCGGAATTTCAAACTGTGAATAGGTGCAGAGAGCCAGAATTTGGGTCCAAAATATGGCTTTGGTATTGAATTTGGGATGTTTGGGATATTTTGAAAACTGCAGGGGGGTTTGGGCAAAATGTGACCCATCGCCACTTTCAGTAATTGGCATATTTTCGGTATAAAAAGTCGTAATTTGAAACTGAAAATAGGTGCAGAGAGTCAGAATTCCGATAAAAAATCATGCTCAGGAGTCAAATTTCCGACATTTCAGACATTTTGAAAACTGCAGGGAGGTTTGGGCAAAATATGATCCATCGCCGTTTATAGTAATTGGCATATTTTCGGTATGAAACTTCGTAATTTGAAACTGAAAATAGGTGCAAAGAGTCAGAATTCGGCTCAAAAATCACGCTCTGGAGTCAAATTTCCGACATTCCAGACATTTTGAAAACTGCAGGGGTGTTTGGGCAAAATATGACCCATCGTCAATTGACCCATCGTCAAACATCGTCGGATGTTTTCAGTAATTGGCATATTTTCGTTATAAAAAGTCGTAATTTGAAACTGAAAATAGGTGCAGAGAGTCAGAATTCGGATAAAAAATCACGCTCAGGAGTCAAATTTCCGACTTTTCAGACATTTTGAAAACTGCAGGGGGGTTTGGGCAAAATATGACCCATCGCCGTTTTCAGTAATTGGCATATTTTCGGTATAAAAAGTCGTAATTTGAAACTGAAAATAGGTGCAGAGAGTCAGAATTCGGATAAAAAATCACTCTCAGGAGTCAAATTTCCGACATTCCAGACATTTTGAAAACTGCAGGGGGGTTTGTGCAAAATATGACCCATCGCCGTTTACAGTAATTGGCATATTTTCGGTATGAAACGTCGTAATTTGAAACTGAAAATAGGTGCAGAGAGTCAGAATTCGGCTCAAAAATTACGCTCAGGAGTCAAATTTCTGACATTTCAGACATTTTAAAAACTGCAGTGGGGGTTTGAGCAAAATATGACCCATCGCAGTTTACAGTAATTGGCATATTTTCGGTTTGAAACGTCGTAATTTGAAACTGAAAATAGGTACAGAGAGTCAGAATTCGGCTCAAAAATTACGCTCAGGAGTCAAATTTCCGACATTTCAGACGTTTTAAAAACTGCAGTGGGGGTTTGGGCAAAATATGACCCATCGCCGTTTTCAGTAATTGGCATATTTTCGGTATGAAACGTCGTAATTTGAAACTGATAATAGGTGCAGAGAGTCAGAATTCGGCGCAAAAATTACGCTCAGGAGTCAAATTTCTGACATTTCAGACATTTTAAAAACTGCAGTGGGGGTTTGAGCAAAATATGACCCATCGCAGTTTACAGTAATTGGCATATTTTCGGTTTGAAACGTCGTAATTTGAAACTGAAAATAGGTACAGAGAGTCAGAATTCGGCTCAAAAATTACGCTCAGGAGTCAAATTTCCGACATTTCAGACATTTTAAAAACTGCAGTGGGGGTTTGGGCAAAATATGACCCATCGCCGTTTTCAGTAATTGGCATATTTTCGGTATGAAACGTCGTAATTTGAAACTGAAAATAGGTGCAGAGAGTCAGAAGTCGGCTCAAAAATCACGCTCAGGAGACAAACTTTCGACATTTCAGACATTTTAAAAACTGCAGTGGGGGTTTGGGCAAAATATGACCCATCGCCGTTTTCAGTAATTGGCATATTTTCGGTATGAAACGTCGTAATTTGAAACTGAAAATAGGTGCAGAGAGTCAGAAGTCGGCTCAAAAATCACGCTCAGGAGACAAACTTTCGACGTTTCAGACCTTTTTAAAACTGCAGGGGGGTTTGGGCAAAATATGACCCATCGCCGTTTTCAGTAATTGGCATATTTTCGGTATGAAACGACGTAATTTGAAACTGAAAATATGTGCAGAGAGTCAGAATTCGGCTCAAAAATCACGCTCAGGAGTCAAATTTCCGACATTTCAGACATTTTGAAAACTGAAGGTGGGTTTGGGCAAAATATGACCCATCGCCGTTTTCAGTAATTGGCATATTTTCGGTGTAAAAAGTCGTAATTTGAAACTGAAAATAGGTGCAAAGAGTCAGAATTCGGATAAAAAATCACGCTCAGGAGTCAAATTTCCGACATTTCAGACGTTCTGAAAACTGCAGGGGGGTTTGGGCAAAATATGACCCATCGCCGTTTACAGTAATTGGCATATTTTCGGTATGAAACGTCGTAATTTGAAACTGAAAATAGGTGCAGAGAGTCAGAATTCAACTCAAAAATCACGCTCAGGAGTCAAATTTCCGACATTTCAGACATTTTGAAAACTGCAGGGGGGTTTGGGCAAAATATGACCAATCGCCGTTTTCAGTAATTGGCATATTTTCGGTATGAAATGTCGTAATTTAAAACTGAAAATAGGAGCAGAGAGTCAGAATTCGGCTAGAAAATCAAGCTCAGGAGTCAAATTTCTGACATTTCAGACATTTTGAAAACTGCAGGGGGGTTTGAGTAAAATATGACCAATCGCCTTTTTCGGTAATTGGCATATTTTCGGTATAAAAAGTCGTAATTTGAAACTTAAAATAGGTGCATAGAGTCAGAATTCGGCTCAAAAATCACGCTCATTAGACAAATTTCCGACATTTCTGATATTTTGAAAACTGCAGGGGGGTTTGGGCAAAATATGACCCATCGCCGTTTTCTGTAATTGGCATATTTTCGGTATGAAACGTCGTAATTTGAAACTGAAAATAGGTGCAGAGAGTCAGAATTCGGCTCAAAAATCACGCTCTGGAGTCAAATTTCCGACATTTCAGACATTTTGAAAACTGCAGGGGGGTTTGGGCAAAATATGACCCATCGCTGTTTTCAGTAATTGGCATATTTTCGGTATAAAATTCGTAATTTGAAACTGAAAATAGGTGCAGAGAGTCAGAATTCGGATAAAAAATCACGCTCAGGAGTCAAATTTCCGACATTTCAGACATTTTGAAAACTCCAGGGGGGTTTGGGCAAAATGTGACCCACCGCTGCTTTCAGTAATTGGATAATTTTTTGTATAAAAAGTCGGATTTTCAAAATGCGAATAGGTGCAGAGAGACAGAATTTAGGTCCAAAATATGGCTCAGGTATCGAATTTGGGATGTTTGGAATTTTTTGAAAACTGCAGGGGGGTTTGGGCAAAGTGTGACCCACCGCCGCTTTCAGTAATTGGCAGATTTTTGGTATAAAAAGTCGGAACTTCAAACTGCGAATAGGTGCAGAGAGCCAGAATTTGGGTCCAAAATATGGCTCAGGTATCGAATTTGGGATGTTTGGGATATTTTGAAAACTGCAGGGGTGTTTTGGCAAAATGTGACCCACCGCCGTTTTCACTAATTGGCATATTTTTTGTATAAAAAGTCGGAGATTCAAACTCCAAATAGGTGCAGAGAGCCAGAATTTGGGTCCAAAATATGGCTCAGGTATCGAATTTGGGATGTTTGGGATATTTTAAAAACTGCAGGGGTGTTTGGGCAAAATGTGATCCACAGCCGCTTTCAGTAATTGGCCTATTTTTGGTATAAAAAGTCGGAATTTCAAACTTCGAATAGGTGCAGAGAGCCAGAATTTGGGTCCAAAATATGGCTCAGGTATTGAATTTGGGATGTTTGGGATATTTTAACACTGCAGGGGTGTTTGGGCAAAATGTGATCCACAGCCGCTTTCAGTAATTGGCCTATTTTTGGTATAAAAAGTCGGAATTTCAAACTGCGAATAGGTGCAGAGAGCAAGAATTTGGATCCAAAATATGGCTCAGGTATCGAATTTGGAATGTTTGGGATATTATGAAAACTGCAAGGGGGTTTAAGCAAAATGTGACCCACCGCCGCTGAAAGTAATTGGCATATTTTTGGTATAAAAAGTCGGAATTTCAAACTGTGAATAGGTGCAGAGAGCCACCAGAATTTGGATCAAAAATATGGCTCAGGTATCGAATTTGGGACGTTTGGGATATTTTGAAAACTGCAGGGGGGTTTGGGCAAAATGTGACCCACCGCCGCTTTCAGTAATTGGCTAATTTTTGGTATAAAAAGTCGGATTTTCAAAATGCGAATAGGTGCAGAGAGCCAGAATTTGGATCCAAAATATGGCTCAGGTATTGAATTTGGGATGTTTATGATATTTTGAAAACTGCAGGGGTTTTGGGCAAAATGTGACCCACCGCCGCTTTCAGTAATTGGCAGATTTTTGGTATAAAAAGTCGGAATTTCAAACTGTGAATAGGTGCAGAGAGCCAGAATTTGGGTCCAAAATATGGCTTTGGTATTGAATTTGGGATGTTTGGGATATTTTGAAAACTGCAGGGGGGTTTGGGCAAAATGTGACCCATCGCCACTTTCAGTAATTGGCATATTTTCGGTATAAAAAGTCGTAATTTGAAACTGAAAATAGGTGCAGAGAGTCAGAATTCCGATAAAAAATCATGCTCAGGAGTCAAATTTCCGACATTTCAGACATTTTGCAAACTGCAGGGAGGTTTGGGCAAAATATGATCCATCGCCGTTTACAGTAATTGGCATATTTTCGGTATGAAACTTCGTAATTTGAAACTGAAAATAGGTGCAAAGAGTCAGAATTCGGCTCAAAAATCACGCTCTGGAGTCAAATTTCCGACATTACAGACATTTTGAAAACTGCAGGGGTGTTTGGGCAAAATATGACCCATCGTCGTTTTCAGTAATTGGCATATTTTCGTTATAAAAAGTCGTAATTTGAAACTGAAAATAGGTGCAGAGAGTCAGAATTCGGATAAAAAATCACGCTCAGGAGTCAAATTTCCGACATTTCAGACATTTTGAAAACTGCAGGGGGGTTTGGGCAAAATATGACCCATCGCCGTTTGCAGTAATTGGCATATTTTCGGTATGAAACGTCGTAATTTGAAACTGAAAATATGTGCAGAGAGTCAGAATTCGGCTCAAAAATTACGCTCAGGAGTCAAATTTCCGACATTTCAGACATTTTAAAAACTGCAGTGGGGGTTTGGGCAAAATATGACCCATCGCAGTTTTCAGTAATTGGCATATTTTCGGTATGAAACGTCGTTATTTGAAACTGAAAATAGATGCAGAGAGTCAGAAGTCGGCTCAAAAATCACGCTCAGGAGACAAATTTTCGACATTTCAGACCTTTTTAAAACTGCAGGGGGGTTTGGGCAAAATATGACCCATCGCCGTTTTCAGTAATTGGCATATTTTCGGTATGAAACGACGTAATTTGAAACTGAAAATATGTGCAGAGAGTCAGAATTCGGCTCAAAAATCACGCTCAGGAGTCAAATTTCCGACATTTCAGACATTTTGAAAACTGAAGGTGGGTTTGGGCAAAATATGACCCATCGCCGTTTTCAGTAATTGGCATATTTTCGGTGTGAAAAGTCGTAATTTGAAACTGAAAATAGGTGCAAAGAGTCAGAATTCGGATAAAAAATCACGCTCAGGAGTCAAATTTCCGACATTTCAGACATTCTGAAAACTGCAGGGGGGTTTGGGCAAAATATGACCCATCGCCGTTTACAGTAATTGGCATATTTTCGGTATGAAACGTCGTAATTTGAAACTGAAAATAGGGGCAGAGAGTCAGAATTCAACTCAAAAATCACGCTCAGGAGTCAAATTTCCGACATTTCAGAC
Source organism: Procambarus clarkii (assembly GCF_040958095.1). Taxonomy (NCBI): domain Eukaryota; kingdom Metazoa; phylum Arthropoda; class Malacostraca; order Decapoda; family Cambaridae; genus Procambarus; species Procambarus clarkii. The sequence goes on from NC_091206.1 coordinate 22,208,981, forward strand.
ATTTTGAAAACTGCAGGGGGGTTTGGGCAAAATATGACCCACCGCCTCTTTCAGTAATTGGCATATTTTTTGAAAAAAAAGTCGGAATTTCAAACTGCGAATAGGTGCAGAGAGCCAGAATTTGGATCCAAAATATGGCTTTGGTATTGAATTTGGGATGTTAGGGATATTTTGAAAACTGCAGGGGAGTTTGGGCAAAATGTGACCCACCGCTGCTTTCAGTAATTGGCAGATTTTTGGTATAAAAAGTCGGAATTTCAAACTGTGAATAGGTGCAGAGAGCCAGAATTTGGGTCCAAAATATGGCTTTGGTATTGAATTTGGGATGTTTGGGATATTTTGAAAACTGCAGGGGGGTTTGGGCAAAATGTGACCCATCGCCGCTTTCAGTAATTGGCATATTTTCGGTATAAAAAGTCGTAATTTGAAACTGAAAATAGGTGCAGAGAGTCAGAATTCCGATAAAAAATCATGCTCAGGAGTCAAATTTCCGACATTTCAGACATTTTTAAAACTGCAGGGAGGTTTGGGCAAAATATGATCCATCGCCGTTTACAGTAATTGGCATATTTTCGGTATGAAACTTCGTAATTTGAAACTGAAAACAGGTGCAAAGAGTCAGAATTCGGCTCAAAAATCACGCTCTGGAGTCAAATTTCCGACATTCCAGACATTTTGAAAACTGCAGGGGTGTTTGGGCAAAATATGACCCATCGTCGTTTTCAGTAATTGGCATATTTTCGTTATAAAAAGTCGTAATTTGAAACTGAAAATAGGTGCAGAGAGTCAGAATTCGGCTCAAAAATCACGCTCAGGAGTCAAATTTCCGACTTTTCAGACATTTTGAAAACTGCAGGGGGGTTTGGGCAAAATATGACCCATCGCCGTTTTCAGTAATTGGCATATTTTCGGTATAAAAAGTCGTAATTTGAAACTGAAAATAGGTGCAGAGAGTCAGAATTCGGCTCAAAAGTCACGCTCAGGAGTCAAATTTCCGACATTTCAGACATTTTGAAAACTGCAGGGGGGTTTGGGCAAAATATGACCCACCGCCTCTTTCAGTAATTGGCATATTTTTTGAAAAAAAAGTCGGAATTTCAAACTGCGAATAGGTGCAGAGAGCCAGAATTTGGATCCAAAATATGGCTTTGGTATTGAATTTGGGATGTTAGGGATATTTTGAAAACTGCAGGGGAGTTTGGGCAAAATGTGACCCACCGCTGCTTTCAGTAATTGGCAGATTTTTGGTATAAAAAGTCGGAATTTCAAACTGTGAATAGGTGCAGAGAGCCAGAATTTGGGTCCAAAATATGGCTTTGGTATTGAATTTGGGATGTTTGGGATATTTTGAAAACTGCAGGGGGGTTTGGGCAAAATGTGACCCATCGCCGCTTTCAGTAATTGGCATATTTTCGGTATAAAAAGTCGTAATTTGAAACTGAAAATAGGTGCAGAGAGTCAGAATTCCGATAAAAAATCATGCTCAGGAGTCAAATTTCCGACATTTCAGACATTTTTAAAACTGCAGGGAGGTTTGGGCAAAATATGATCCATCGCCGTTTACAGTAATTGGCATATTTTCGGTATGAAACTTCGTAATTTGAAACTGAAAACAGGTGCAAAGAGTCAGAATTCGGCTCAAAAATCACGCTCTGGAGTCAAATTTCCGACATTCCAGACATTTTGAAAACTGCAGGGGTGTTTGGGCAAAATATGACCCATCGTCGTTTTCAGTAATTGGCATATTTTCGTTATAAAAAGTCGTAATTTGAAACTGAAAATAGGTGCAGAGAGTCAGAATTCGGCTCAAAAATCACGCTCAGGAGTCAAATTTCCGACTTTTCAGACATTTTGAAAACTGCAGGGGGGTTTGGGCAAAATATGACCCATCGCCGTTTTCAGTAATTGGCATATTTTCGGTATAAAAAGTCGTAATTTGAAACTGAAAATAGGTGCAGAGAGTCAGAATTCGGCTCAAAAGTCACGCTCAGGAGTCAAATTTCCGACATTTCAGACATTTTGAAAACTGCAGGGGGGTTTGGGCAAAATATGACCCATCGCCGTTTTCAGTAATTTGCATATTTTCGGTATGAAACGTCGTAATTTGAAACTGAAAATAGGTGCAGAGAGTCAAACTTCGGCTCAAAAATCACGCTCAGGAGTCAAATTTCACACATTTAAGACATTTTAAAAACTGCAGGGGTGTTTGGGCAAAATATGACCCATCGCCGTTTTCAGTAATTGACATATTTTCGGTATAACAATTAGTAATTTGAAACTGAAAATAGGTGCAAAGAGTCAGAATTCGGCTCAAAAATAACGCTCAGGAGTCAAATTTCCGACATTTCAGACATTTTGAAAACTGCAGGGGGCTTTGGGCAAAGTATGACCCATCGCCGTTTACAGTAATTGGCATATTTTCAATATAAAAAGTCGTAATTTGAAACTGAAAATAGGTGCAGAGAGTCAGAATTCGGATAAAAAAACCCCGCTCAGGAGTCAAATTTCCGACATTTCAGACCTTTTGAAAACTGCAAAGGGGTTTGGGCAAAATACGACCCATCGCCGTTTACAGTAATTGGCATATATTCGGTATGAAACTTCGTAATTTGAAACTGAAAATATGTGCAGAGAGTCAGAATTCGGCTCAAAAATCACGCTCTGGAGTCAAATTTCCGACATTTCAGACATTTTGGAAACTGCAGGGGGGTTTGGGCAAAATATGACCCATCGCCGTTTTCAGTAATTGGCATATTGTCGGTATAAAATTCGTAATTTGAAACTGAAAATAGGTGAAGAGAGTCAGAATTCGCCTCAAAAATCATGCTCAGGAGTCAAATTTCACACATTTAAGACATTTTAAAAACTGCAGGGGGGTTTGGGCAAAATATGACCCATCGCCGTTTTCAGTAATTGGCATATTTTCGGTATGAAATGTCGTAATTTAAAACTGAAAATAGGAGCAGAGAGTCAGAATTCGGCTAGAAAATCAAGCTCAGGAATCAAATTTCCGACATTTCAGACATTTTGAAAACTGCAGGGGGGTTTGAGTAAAATATGACCCATCGCCTTTTTCAGTAATTGACATATTTTCGGTATAAAAAGTCGTAATTTGAAACTGAAAATAGGTGCAGAGAGTCAGAATTCGGATAAAAAATCACGCTCAGGAGACAAATTTCCGACATTTCAGACATTTTGAAAACTGCAGGGGGGTTTGGGCAAAATATGACCCATCGCCGTTTTCAGTAATTGGCATATTTTCGGTATGAAACGTCGTAATTTGAAACTGAAAATAGCTGCAGAGTCAGAATTCGGCTGAAAAATCACGCTCTGTAGTCAAATTTCCGACATTTCAGACATTTTGAAAACTGCAGTGGGGTTTGGGCAAAATATGACCCATCGCCGTTTTCAGTAATTGGCATATTTTCGGTATAAAAAGTCGTAATTTGAAACTGAAAATAGGTGCAGAGAGTCAGAATTCGGCTCAGAAATCACGCTCAGGAGTCAAATTTCCGACATTTCAGACATTTTGAAAACTGCAGGGGGGTTTGGGCAAAATATGATCCATAGCCGTTTTCAGTAATTGGCATATTTTCGGTATAAAAAGTCGTAATTTGAAACTGAAAAAAGGTGCAGAGAGTCAGAATTCGGATAAAAAATCACGCTCAGGAGTCAAATTTCCGACATTTCAGACATTTTGAAAACTCCAGGGGGGTTTGGGCAAAATATGACCCATCGTTGTTTTCAGTAATTGGCATATTTTCGGTATAAAAAGTCGTAATTTAAAACTGAAAATAGGTGCAGAGAGTCAGAATTCGGCTCAAAAGTCACGCTCAGGAGTCAAATTTCCGACATTTCAGACATTTTGAAAACTGCAGGGGGGTTTGGGCAAAATATGACCCATCGCCGTTTTCAGTAATTGGCATATTTTCGGTATGAAACTTCGTAATTTGAAACTGAAAATAGGTGCAGAGAGTCAAACTTCGGCTCAAAAATCACGCTCAGGAGTCAAATTTCACACATTTAAGACATTTTAAAAACTGCAGGGGTGTTTGGGCAAAATATGACCCATCGCCGTTTTCAGTAATTGACATTTTCGGTATAACAATTAGTAATTTGAAACTGAAAATAGGTGCAGAGGGTCAGAATTCGGATAAAAAATCACGCTCAGGAGTCAAATTTCCGACATTTCAGACATTTTGAAAACTGCAGAAGGGTTTGGGCAAAATATGACCCATCGTCGTTTTCAGTAATTGGCATATTTTCGGTACGAAACTTCGTAATTTGAAACTGAAAATAGGTGCAGAGAGTCAGAATTCGGCTCAAAAATCACGCTCAGGAGTCAAATTTCCGACATTTCAGACCTTTTGAAAACTGCAAGGGGGGTTTGGGCAAAATATGACCCATCGCCGTTTTCAGTAATTGGCATATTCTCGGCATAAAAAGTCGTGATTTGAAACTGAAAATAGGTGCAGAGAGTCAGAATTCGGATAAAAAATCACGCTCAGGAGTCAAATTTCCGACATTTCAGACATTTTGAAAACTGCAGGGGGGTTTGGGCAAAATATGACCCATCGCCGTTTTCAGTAATTGGCATATTTTCGGAATGAAACGTCTTAATTTGAAAACTGAAAATAGGTGCAGAGAGTCAGAATTCAACTCAAAAATCACGTTCAGGAGTCAAATTTCCGACATTTCAGACATTTTGAAAACTGCAGGGGTTTTTGGGCAAAATATGACCCATCGCCGTTTTCAGTAATTGGCATATTTTCGGTATGAAACGTCGTAATTTAAAACTGAAAATAGGAGCAGAGAGTCAGAATTCGGCTAGAAAATCAAGCTCGGGAGTAAAATTTCCGACATTTCAGACATTTTGAAAACTGCAGGGGGGTTTGGGTAAAATATGACCCATCGCCGTTTACAGTAATTGTCATATTTTCGGTTTGAAACGTGGTAATTTGAAACTGAAAATAGAAGCAGAGAGTCAGAATTCGGCTTAAAAATCACGCTCTGGAGTCAAATTTTCGACATTTCAGACATTTTGAAAACGGCAGGGGGGTTAGGGCAAAATATGATCCATCGCCGTTTTCAGTAATTGGCATATTTTCGGTATAAAAATCGTAATTTGAAACTGAAAACAGGTGCAGAGAGTCAGAATTCGGCTCAAAAATCACGCTCAGGAGTCAAATTTCCGACATTTCAGACATTTTGAAAACTGCAGGGGGGTTTGGGCAAAATATGACCCATCGCCGTTTTCAGTAATTGGCATATTTTCGGTATAAAAAGTCGTAATTTGAAACTGAAAATAGGTGCAGAGAGTCAGAATTCGGATAAAAAATCACGCTCAGGAGTCAAATTTCCGACATTTCAGACATTTTGAAAACTGCAGGGGGGTTTGGGCAAAATATGACCCATCGCCGTTTTCAGTAATTGACATATTTTCGGTATAAAAAGTCGTAATTTGAAACTGAAAATAGGTGCAGAGAGTCAGAATTCGGCTCAAAAATCACGCTCATGAGACAAATTTCCGACATTTCAGACATTTTGAAAACTGCAGGGGGGTTTGGGCAAAATATGACCCATCGCCGTTTTCAGTAATTGGCATATTTTCGGTATGAAACGTCGTAATTTGAAACTGAAAATAGCTGCAGAGTCAGAATTTGGCTCAAAAATCACGCTCTGTAGTCAAATTTCCGACATTTCAGACATTTTGAAAACTGCAGTGGGGTTTGGGCAAAATATGACCCAACGCCGTTTTCAGTAATTGGCATATTTTCGGTATAAAAAGTCGTAATTTGAAACTGAAAATAGGTGCAGAGAGTCAGAATTCGGCTCAGAAATCACGCTCAGGAGTCAAATTTCCGACATTTCAGACATTTTGAAAACTGCAGGGGGGTTTGGGCAAAATATGATCCATAGCCGTTTTCAGTAATTGGCATATTTTCGGTATAAAAAGTCGTAATTTGAAACTGAAAAAAGGTGCAGAGAGTCAGAATTCGGATAAAAAATCACGCTCAGGAGTCAAATTTCCGACATTTCAGACATTTTGAAAACTCCAAGGGGGTTTGGGCAAAATATGACCCATCGTTGTTTTCAGTAATTGGCATATTTTCGGTATAAAAAGTCGTAATTTAAAACTGAAAATAGGTGCAGAGAGTCAGAATTCGGCTCAAAAGTCACGCTCAGGAGTCAAATTTCCGACATTTCAGACATTTTGAAAACTGCAGGGGGGTTTGGGCAAAATATGACCCATCGCCGTTTTCAGTAATTGGCATATTTTCGGTATGAAACTTCGTAATTTGAAACTGAAAATAGGTGCAGAGAGTCAAACTTTGGCTCAAAAATCACGCTCAGGAGTCAAATTTCACACATTTAAGACATTTTAAAAACTGCAGGGGTGTTTGGGCAAAATATGACCCATCGCCGTTTTCAGTAATTGACATTTTCGGTATAACAATTAGTAATTTGAAACTGAAAATAGGTGCAGAGGGTCAGAATTCGGATAAAAAATCACGCTCAGGAGTCAAATTTCCGACATTTCAGACATTTTGAAAACTGCAGAAGGGTTTGGGCAAAATATGACCCATCGTCGTTTTCAGTAATTGGCATATTTTCGGTACGAAACTTCGTAATTTGAAACTGAAAATAGGTGCAGAGAGTCAGAATTCGGCTCAAAAATCACGCTCAGGAGTCAAATTTCCGACATTTCAGACCTTTTGAAAACTGCAAGGGGGGTTTGGGCAAAATATGACCCATCGCCGTTTTCAGTAATTGGCATATTCTCGGTATAAAAAGTCGTGATTTGAAACTGAAAATAGGTGCAGAGAGTCAGAATTCGGATAAAAAATCACGCTCAGGAGTCAAATTTCCGACATTTCAGACATTTTGAAAACTGCAGGGGGGTTTGGGCAAAATATGACCCATCGCCGTTTTCAGTAATTGGCATATTTTCGGAATGAAACGTCTTAATTTGAAAACTGAAAATAGGTGCAGAGAGTCAGAATTCAACTCAAAAATCACGTTCAGGAGTCAAATTTCCGACATTTCAGACATTTTGAAAACTGCAGGGGTTTTTGGGCAAAATATGACCCATCGCCGTTTTCAGTAATTGGCATATTTTCGGTATGAAACGTCGTAATTTAAAACTGAAAATAGGAGCAGAGAGTCAGAATTCGGCTAGAAAATCAAGCTCGGGAGTAAAATTTCCGACATTTCAGACATTTTGAAAACTGCAGGGGGGTTTGGGCAAAATATGACCCACCGCCTCTTTCAGTAATTGGCATATTTTTTGAAAAAAAAGTCGGAATTTCAAACTGCGAATAGGTGCAGAGAGCCAGAATTTGGATCCAAAATATGGCTTTGGTATTGAATTTGGGATGTTAGGGATATTTTGAAAACTGCAGGGGAGTTTGGGCAAAATGTGACCCACCGCTGCTTTCAGTAATTGGCAGATTTTTGGTATAAAAAGTCGGAATTTCAAACTGTGAATAGGTGCAGAGAGCCAGAATTTGGGTCCAAAATATGGCTTTGGTATTGAATTTGGGATGTTTGGGATATTTTGAAAACTGCAGGGGGGTTTGGGCAAAATGTGACCCATCGCCGCTTTCAGTAATTGGCATATTTTCGGTATAAAAAGTCGTAATTTGAAACTGAAAATAGGTGCAGAGAGTCAGAATTCCGATAAAAAATCATGCTCAGGAGTCAAATTTCCGACATTTCAGACATTTTTAAAACTGCAGGGAGGTTTGGGCAAAATATGATCCATCGCCGTTTACAGTAATTGGCATATTTTCGGTATGAAACTTCGTAATTTGAAACTGAAAACAGGTGCAAAGAGTCAGAATTCGGCTCAAAAATCACGCTCTGGAGTCAAATTTCCGACATTCCAGACATTTTGAAAACTGCAGGGGTGTTTGGGCAAAATATGACCCATCGTCGTTTTCAGTAATTGGCATATTTTCGTTATAAAAAGTCGTAATTTGAAACTGAAAATAGGTGCAGAGAGTCAGAATTCGGCTCAAAAATCACGCTCAGGAGTCAAATTTCCGACTTTTCAGACATTTTGAAAACTGCAGGGGGGTTTGGGCAAAATATGACCCATCGCCGTTTTCAGTAATTGGCATATTTTCGGTATAAAAAGTCGTAATTTGAAACTGAAAATAGGTGCAGAGAGTCAGAATTCGGCTCAAAAGTCACGCTCAGGAGTCAAATTTCCGACATTTCAGACATTTTGAAAACTGCAGGGGGGTTTGGGCAAAATATGACCCATCGCCGTTTTCAGTAATTTGCATATTTTCGGTATGAAACGTCGTAATTTGAAACTGAAAATAGGTGCAGAGAGTCAAACTTCGGCTCAAAAATCACGCTCAGGAGTCAAATTTCACACATTTAAGACATTTTAAAAACTGCAGGGGTGTTTGGGCAAAATATGACCCATCGCCGTTTTCAGTAATTGACATATTTTCGGTATAACAATTAGTAATTTGAAACTGAAAATAGGTGCAAAGAGTCAGAATTCGGCTCAAAAATAACGCTCAGGAGTCAAATTTCCGACATTTCAGACATTTTGAAAACTGCAGGGGGCTTTGGGCAAAGTATGACCCATCGCCGTTTACAGTAATTGGCATATTTTCAATATAAAAAGTCGTAATTTGAAACTGAAAATAGGTGCAGAGAGTCAGAATTCGGATAAAAAAACCCCGCTCAGGAGTCAAATTTCCGACATTTCAGACCTTTTGAAAACTGCAAAGGGGTTTGGGCAAAATACGACCCATCGCCGTTTACAGTAATTGGCATATATTCGGTATGAAACTTCGTAATTTGAAACTGAAAATATGTGCAGAGAGTCAGAATTCGGCTCAAAAATCACGCTCTGGAGTCAAATTTCCGACATTTCAGACATTTTGGAAACTGCAGGGGGGTTTGGGCAAAATATGACCCATCGCCGTTTTCAGTAATTGGCATATTGTCGGTATAAAATTCGTAATTTGAAACTGAAAATAGGTGAAGAGAGTCAGAATTCGCCTCAAAAATCATGCTCAGGAGTCAAATTTCACACATTTAAGACATTTTAAAAACTGCAGGGGGGTTTGGGCAAAATATGACCCATCGCCGTTTTCAGTAATTGGCATATTTTCGGTATGAAATGTCGTAATTTAAAACTGAAAATAGGAGCAGAGAGTCAGAATTCGGCTAGAAAATCAAGCTCAGGAATCAAATTTCCGACATTTCAGACATTTTGAAAACTGCAGGGGGGTTTGAGTAAAATATGACCCATCGCCTTTTTCAGTAATTGACATATTTTCGGTATAAAAAGTCGTAATTTGAAACTGAAAATAGGTGCAGAGAGTCAGAATTCGGCTCAAAAATCACGCTCATGAGACAAATTTCCGACATTTCAGACATTTTGAAAACTGCAGGGGGGTTTGGGCAAAATATGACCCATCGCCGTTTTCAGTAATTGGCATATTTTCGGTATGAAACGTCGTAATTTGAAACTGAAAATAGCTGCAGAGTCAGAATTCGGCTGAAAAATCACGCTCTGTAGTCAAATTTCCGACATTTCAGACATTTTGAAAACTGCAGTGGGGTTTGGGCAAAATATGACCCATCGCCGTTTTCAGTAATTGGCATATTTTCGGTATAAAAAGTCGTAATTTGAAACTGAAAATAGGTGCAGAGAGTCAGAATTCGGCTCAGAAATCACGCTCAGGAGTCAAATTTCCGACATTTCAGACATTTTGAAAACTGCAGGGGGGTTTGGGCAAAATATGATCCATAGCCGTTTTCAGTAATTGGCATATTTTCGGTATAAAAAGTCGTAATTTGAAACTGAAAAAAGGTGCAGAGAGTCAGAATTCGGATAAAAAATCACGCTCAGGAGTCAAATTTCCGACATTTCAGACATTTTGAAAACTCCAGGGGGGTTTGGGCAAAATATGACCCATCGTTGTTTTCAGTAATTGGCATATTTTCGGTATAAAAAGTCGTAATTTAAAACTGAAAATAGGTGCAGAGAGTCAGAATTCGGCTCAAAAGTCACGCTCAGGAGTCAAATTTCCGACATTTCAGACATTTTGAAAACTGCAGGGGTGTTTGGGCAAAATATGACCCATCGCCGTTTTCAGTAATTGGCATATTTTCGGTATGAAACTTCGTAATTTGAAACTGAAAATAGGTGCAGAGAGTCAAACTTCGGCTCAAAAATCACGCTCAGGAGTCAAATTTCACACATTTAAGACATTTTAAAAACTGCAGGGGTGTTTGGGCAAAATATGACCCATCGCCGTTTTCAGTAATTGACATTTTCGGTATAACAATTAGTAATTTGAAACTGAAAATAGGTGCAGAGGGTCAGAATTCGGATAAAAAATCACGCTCAGGAGTCAAATTTCCGACATTTCAGACATTTTGAAAACTGCAGAAGGGTTTGGGCAAAATATGACCCATCGTCGTTTTCAGTAATTGGCATATTTTCGGTACGAAACTTCGTAATTTGAAACTGAAAATAGGTGCAGAGAGTCAGAATTCGGCTCAAAAATCACGCTCAGGAGTCAAATTTCCGACATTTCAGACCTTTTGAAAACTGCAAGGGGGGTTTGGGCAAAATATGACCCATCGCCGTTTTCAGTAATTGGCATATTCTCGGTATAAAAAGTCGTGATTTGAAACTGAAAATAGGTGCAGAGAGTCAGAATTCGGATAAAAAATCACGCTCAGGAGTCAAATTTCCGACATTTCAGACATTTTGAAAACTGCAGGGGGGTTTGGGCAAAATATGACCCATCGCCGTTTTCAGTAATTGGCATATTTTCGGAATGAAACGTCTTAATTTGAAAACTGAAAATAGGTGCAGAGAGTCAGAATTCAACTCAAAAATCACGTTCAGGAGTCAAATTTCCGACATTTCAGACATTTTGAAAACTGCAGGGGTTTTTGGGCAAAATATGACCCATCGCCGTTTTCAGTAATTGGCATATTTTCGGTATGAAACGTCGTAATTTAAAACTGAAAATAGGAGCAGAGAGTCAGAATTCGGCTAGAAAATCAAGCTCGGGAGTAAAATTTCCGACATTTCAGACATTTTGAAAACTGCAGGGGGGTTTGGGTAAAATATGACCCATCGCCGTTTACAGTAATTGTCATATTTTCGGTTTGAAACGTGGTAATTTGAAACTGAAAATAGAAGCAGAGAGTCAGAATTCGGCTTAAAAATCACGCTCTGGAGTCAAATTTTCGACATTTCAGACATTTTGAAAACGGCAGGGGGGTTAGGGCAAAATATGATCCATCGCCGTTTTCAGTAATTGGCATATTTTCGGTATAAAAATCGTAATTTGAAACTGAAAACAGGTGCAGAGAGTCAGAATTCGGCTCAAAAATCACGCTCAGGAGTCAAATTTCCGACATTTCAGACATTTTGAAAACTGCAGGGGGGTTTGGGCAAAATATGACCCATCGCCGTTTTCAGTAATTGGCATATTTTCGGTATAAAAAGTCGTAATTTGAAACTGAAAATAGGTGCAGAGAGTCAGAATTCGGATAAAAAATCACGCTCAGGAGTCAAATTTCCGACATTTCAGACATTTTGAAAACTGCAGGGGGGTTTGGGCAAAATATGACCCATCGCCGTTTTCAGTAATTGACATATTTTCGGTATAAAAAGTCGTAATTTGAAACTGAAAATAGGTGCAGAGAGTCAGAATTCGGCTCAAAAATCACGCTCATGAGACAAATTTCCGACATTTCAGACATTTTGAAAACTGCAGGGGGGTTTGGGCAAAATATGACCCATCGCCGTTTTCAGTAATTGGCATATTTTCGGTATGAAACGTCGTAATTTGAAACTGAAAATAGCTGCAGAGTCAGAATTTGGCTCAAAAATCACGCTCTGTAGTCAAATTTCCGACATTTCAGACATTTTGAAAACTGCAGTGGGGTTTGGGCAAAATATGACCCAACGCCGTTTTCAGTAATTGGCATATTTTCGGTATAAAAAGTCGTAATTTGAAACTGAAAATAGGTGCAGAGAGTCAGAATTCGGCTCAGAAATCACGCTCAGGAGTCAAATTTCCGACATTTCAGACATTTTGAAAACTGCAGGGGGGTTTGGGCAAAATATGATCCATAGCCGTTTTCAGTAATTGGCATATTTTCGGTATAAAAAGTCGTAATTTGAAACTGAAAAAAGGTGCAGAGAGTCAGAATTCGGATAAAAAATCACGCTCAGGAGTCAAATTTCCGACATTTCAGACATTTTGAAAACTCCAAGGGGGTTTGGGCAAAATATGACCCATCGTTGTTTTCAGTAATTGGCATATTTTCGGTATAAAAAGTCGTAATTTAAAACTGAAAATAGGTGCAGAGAGTCAGAATTCGGCTCAAAAGTCACGCTCAGGAGTCAAATTTCCGACATTTCAGACATTTTGAAAACTGCAGGGGGGTTTGGGCAAAATATGACCCATCGCCGTTTTCAGTAATTGGCATATTTTCGGTATGAAACTTCGTAATTTGAAACTGAAAATAGGTGCAGAGAGTCAAACTTCGGCTCAAAAATCACGCTCAGGAGTCAAATTTCACACATTTAAGACATTTTAAAAACTGCAGGGGTGTTTGGGCAAAATATGACCCATCGCCGTTTTCAGTAATTGACATTTTCGGTATAACAATTAGTAATTTGAAACTGAAAATAGGTGCAGAGGGTCAGAATTCGGATAAAAAATCACGCTCAGGAGTCAAATTTCCGACATTTCAGACATTTTGAAAACTGCAGAAGGGTTTGGGCAAAATATGACCCATCGTCGTTTTCAGTAATTGGCATATTTTCGGTACGAAACTTCGTAATTTGAAACTGAAAATAGGTGCAGAGAGTCAGAATTCGGCTCAAAAATCACGCTCAGGAGTCAAATTTCCGACATTTCAGACCTTTTGAAAACTGCAAGGGGGGTTTGGGCAAAATATGACCCATCGCCGTTTTCAGTAATTGGCATATTCTCGGTATAAAAAGTCGTGATTTGAAACTGAAAATAGGTGCAGAGAGTCAGAATTCGGATAAAAAATCACGCTCAGGAGTCAAATTTCCGACATTTCAGACATTTTGAAAACTGCAGGGGGGTTTGGGCAAAATATGACCCATCGCCGTTTTCAGTAATTGGCATATTTTCGGAATGAAACGTCTTAATTTGAAAACTGAAAATAGGTGCAGAGAGTCAGAATTCAACTCAAAAATCACGTTCAGGAGTCAAATTTCCGACATTTCAGACATTTTGAAAACTGCAGGGGTTTTTGGGCAAAATATGACCCATCGCCGTTTTCAGTAATTGGCATATTTTCGGTATGAAACGTCGTAATTTAAAACTGAAAATAGGAGCAGAGAGTCAGAATTCGGCTAGAAAATCAAGCTCGGGAGTAAAATTTCCGACATTTCAGACATTTTGAAAACTGCAGGGGGGTTTGGGTAAAATATGACCCATCGCCGTTTACAGTAATTGTCATATTTTCGGTTTGAAACGTGGTAATTTGAAACTGAAAATAGAAGCAGAGAGTCAGAATTCGGCTTAAAAATCACGCTCTGGAGTCAAATTTCCGACATTTCAGACATTTTGAAAACGGCAGGGGGGGTTTGGGCAAAATATGATCCATCGCCGTTTTCAGTAATTGGCATATTTTCGGTATAAAAATCGTAATTTGAAACTGAAAACAGGTGCAGAGAGTCAGAATTCGGCTCAAAAATCACGCTCAGGAGTCAAATTTCCGACATTTCAGACATTTTGAAAACTGCAGGGGGGTTTGGGCAAAATATGACCCATCGCCGTTTTCAGTAATTGGCATATTTTCGGAATGAAACGTCTTAATTTGAAAACTGAAAATAGGTGCAGAGAGTCAGAATTCAACTCAAAAATCACGTTCAGGAGTCAAATTTCCGACATTTCAGACATTTTGAAAACTGCAGGGGTTTTTGGGCAAAATATGACCCATCGCCGTTTTCAGTAATTGGCATATTTTCGGTATGAAACGTCGTAATTTAAAACTGAAAATAGGAGCAGAGAGTCAGAATTCGGCTAGAAAATCAAGCTCGGGAGTAAAATTTCCGACATTTCAGACATTTTGAAAACTGCAGGGGGGTTTGGGTAAAATATGACCCATCGCCGTTTACAGTAATTGTCATATTTTCGGTTTGAAACGTGGTAATTTGAAACTGAAAATAGAAGCAGAGAGTCAGAATTCGGCTTAAAAATCACGCTCTGGAGTCAAATTTCCGACATTTCAGACATTTTGAAAACGGCAGGGGGGGTTTGGGCAAAATATGATCCATCGCCGTTTTCAGTAATTGGCATATTTTCGGTATAAAAATCGTAATTTGAAACTGAAAACAGGTGCAGAGAGTCAGAATTCGGCTCAAAAATCACGCTCAGGAGTCAAATTTCCGACATTTCAGACATTTTGAAAACTGCAGGGGGGTTTGGGCAAAATATGACCCATCGCCGTTTTCAGTAATTGGCATATTTTCGGTATAAAAAGTCGTAATTTGAAACTGAAAATAGGTGCAGAGAGTCAGAATTCGGCTCAAAAATCACGCTCAGGAGTCAAATTTCCGACATTTCAGACCTTTTGAAAACTGCAAGGGGGGTTTGGGCAAAATATGACCCATCGCCGTTTTCAGTAATTGGCATATTCTCGGTATAAAAAGTCGTGATTTGAAACTGAAAATAGGTGCAGAGAGTCAGAATTCGGATAAAAAATCACGCTCAGGAGTCAAATTTCCGACATTTCAGACATTTTGAAAACTGCAGGGGGGTTTGGGCAAAATATGACCCATCGCCGTTTTCAGTAATTGGCATATTTTCGGAATGAAACGTCTTAATTTGAAAACTGAAAATAGGTGCAGAGAGTCAGAATTCAACTCAAAAATCACGTTCAGGAGTCAAATTTCCGACATTTCAGACATTTTGAAAACTGCAGGGGTTTTTGGGCAAAATATGACCCATCGCCGTTTTCAGTAATTGGCATATTTTCGGTATGAAACGTCGTAATTTAAAACTGAAAATAGGAGCAGAGAGTCAGAATTCGGCTAGAAAATCAAGCTCGGGAGTAAAATTTCCGACATTTCAGACATTTTGAAAACTGCAGGGGGGTTTGGGTAAAATATGACCCATCGCCGTTTACAGTAATTGTCATATTTTCGGTTTGAAACGTGGTAATTTGAAACTGAAAATAGAAGCAGAGAGTCAGAATTCGGCTTAAAAATCACGCTCTGGAGTCAAATTTCCGACATTTCAGACATTTTGAAAACGGCAGGGGGGGTTTGGGCAAAATATGATCCATCGCCGTTTTCAGTAATTGGCATATTTTCGGTATAAAAATCGTAATTTGAAACTGAAAACAGGTGCAGAGAGTCAGAATTCGGCTCAAAAATCACGCTCAGGAGTCAAATTTCCGACATTTCAGACATTTTGAAAACTGCAGGGGGGTTTGGGCAAAATATGACCCATCGCCGTTTTCAGTAATTGGCATATTTTCGGTATAAAAAGTCGTAATTTGAAACTGAAAATAGGTGCAGAGAGTCAGAATTCGGATAAAAAATCACGCTCAGGAGTCAAATTTCCGACATTTCAGACATTTTGAAAACTGCAGGGGGGTTTGGGCAAAATATGACCCATCGCCGTTTTCAGTAATTGGCATATTTTCGGAATGAAACGTCTTAATTTGATAACTGAAAATAGGTGCAGAGAGTCAGAATTCGGCTAGAAAATCAAGCTCGGGAGTCAAATTTCCGACATTTCAGACATTTTGAAAACTGCAGGGGGGTTTGGGTAAAATATGACCCATCGCCGTTTACAGTAATTGTCATATTTTCGGTTTGAAACGTGGTAATTTGAAACTGAAAATAGAAGCAGAGAGTCAGAATTCGGCTTAAAAATCACGCTCTGGAGTCAAATTTCCGACATTTCAGACATTTTGAAAACTGCAGGGGGGTTTGGGCAAAATATGACCCATCGCCGTTTTCAGTAATTGGCATATTTTCGGTATGAAACGTCGTAATTTGAAACTGAAAATAGCTGCAGAGTCAGAATTCGGCTCAAAAATCACGCTCTGGAGTCAAATTTCCGACATTTCAGACATTTTGAAAACTGCAGTGGGGTTTGGGCAAAATATGACCCATCGCCGTTTTCAGTAATTGGCATATTTTCGGTATAAAAAGTCGTAATTTGAAACTGAAAATAGGTGCAGAGAGTCAGAATTCGGCTCAGAAATCACGCTCAGGAGTCAAATTTCCGACATTTCAGACATTTTGAAAACTGCAGGGGGGTTTGGGCAAAATATGATCCATCGCCGTTTTCAGTAATTGGCATATTTTCGGTATAAAAAGTCGTAATTTGAAACTGAAAATAGGTGCAGAGAGTCAGAATTCGGACAAAAAATCACGCTCAGGAGTCAAATTTCCGACATTTCAGACATTTTGAAAACTCCAGGGGGGTTTGGGCAAAATATGACCCATCGCCGTTTTCAGTAATTGGCATATTTTCGGTATAAAAAGTCGTAATTTAAAACTGAAAATAGGTGCAGAGAGTCAGAATTCGGCTCAAAAGTCACGCTCAGGAGTCAAATTTCCGACATTTCAGACATTTTGAAAACTGCAGTGGGGTTTGGGCAAAATATGACCCATCGCCGTTTTCAGTAATTGGCATATTTTCGGTATAAAAAGTCGTAATTTGAAACTGAAAATAGGTGCAGAGAGTCAGAATTCAGCTCAGAAATCACGCTCAGGAGTCAAATTTCCGACATTTCAGACATTTTGAAAACTGCAGGGGGGTTTGGGCAAAATATGATCCATCGCCGTTTTCAGTAATTGGCATATTTTCGGTATAAAAAGTCGTAATTTGAAACTGAAAATAGGTGCAGAGAGTCAGAATTCGGATAAAAAATCACTCTCAGGAGTCAAATTTCCGACATTTCAGACATTTTGAAAACTCCAGGGGGGTTTGGGCAAAATATGACCCATCGCCGTTTTCAGTAATTGGCATATTTTCGGTATAAAAAGTCGTAATTTAAAACTGAAAATAGGTGCAGAGAGTCAGAATTCGGCTCAAAAGTCACGCTCAGGAGTCAAATTTCCGACATTTCAGACATTTTGAAAACTGCAGGGGGGTTTGGGCAAAATATGACCCATCGCCGTTTTCAGTGATTGGCATATTTTCGGTATGAAACGTCGTAATTTGAAACTGAAAATAGGTGCAGAGAGTCAAACTTCGGCTCAAAAATCACGCTTAGGAGTCAAATTTCACACATTTAAGACATTTTAAAAACTGCAGGGGTGTTTGGGCAAAATATGACCCAACGCCGTTTTCAGTAATTGACATATTTTCGGTATACCAATTAGTAATTTGAAACTGAAAATAGGTGCAGAGGGTCAGAATTCGGATAAAAAATCACGCTCAGGAGTCAAATTTCCGACATTTCATACATTTTGAAAACTGCAGAAGGGTTTGGGCAAAATATGACCCATCGTCGTTTTCAGTAATTGGCATATTTTCGGTATGAAACTTCGTAATTTGAAACTGAAAATAGGTGCAGAGAGTCAGAATTCGGCTCAAAAATCACGCTCAGGAGTCAAATTTCCGACATTTCAGACCTTTTGAAAACTGCAAGGGGGGTTTGGGCAAAATATGACCCATCGCCGTTTTCAGTAATTGGCATATTCTCGGTATAAAAAGTCGTGATTTGAAACTGAAAATAGGTGCAGAGAGTCAGAATTCGGATAAAAAATCACGCTCAGGAGTCAAATTTCCGACATTTCAGACATTTTGAAAACTGCAGGGGGGTTTGGGCAAAATATGACCCATCGCCGTTTACAGTAATTGGCATATTTTCGGAATGAAACGTCTTAATTTGAAAACTGAAAATAGGTGCAGAGAGTCAGAATTCAACTCAAAAATCACGCTCAGGAGTCAAATTTCCGACATTTCAGACATTTTGAAAACTGCAGGGGGGTTTGGGCAAAATATGACCCATCGCCGTTTTCAGTAATTGGCATATTTTTGGTATGAAACGTCGTAATTTAAAACTGAAAATAGGAGCAGAGAGTCAGAATTCGGCTAGAAAATCAAGCTCGGGAGTCAAATTTCCGACATTTCAGACATTTTGAAAACTGCAGGGGGGTTTGGGTAAAATATGACCCATCGCCGTTTACAGTAATTGGCATATTTTCGGTATGAAACGTGGTAATTTGAAACTGAAAATAGAAGCAGAGAGTCAAAATTCGGCTTAAAAATCACGCTCTGGAGTCAAACTTCCGACATTTCAGACATTTTGGAAACTGCAGGGGGGTTTGGGCAAAATATGACCCATCGCCGTTTTCAGTAATTGGCATATTTTCGGTATGAAACGTCGTAATTTAAAACTGAAAATAGGAGCAGAGAGTCAGAATTCGGCTAGAAAATCAAGCTCGGGAGTCAAATTTCCGACATTTCAGACATTTTGAAAACTGCAGGGGGGTTTGGGTAAAATATGACCCATCGCCGTTTACAGTAATTGGCATATTTTCGGTATGAAACGTGGTAATTTGAAACTGAAAATAGAAGCAGAGAGTCAAAATTCGGCTTAAAAATCACGCTCTGGAGTCAAACTTCCGACATTTCAGACATTTTGGAAACTGCAGGGGGGTTTGGGCAAAATATGACCCATCGCCGTTTTCAGTAATTGGCATATTTTCGGTATAAAATTCGTAATTTGAAACTGAAAATAGGTGCAGAGAGTCAGAATTCGGCTCAAAAATCACGCTCAAGAGTCAAATTTCACACATTTAAGACATTTTAAAAACTGCAGGGGGGTTTGGGCAAAATATGACCCATCGCCGTTTTCAGTAATTGGCATATTTTCTGTATGAAATGTCGTAATTTAAAACTGAAAATAGGAGTAGAGAGTCAGAATTCGGCTAGAAAATCAAGCTCAGGAATCAAATTTCCGACATTTCAGACATTTTGAAAACTCCAGGGGGGTTTGGGCAAAATATGACCCATCGCCGTTTTCAGTAATTGGCATATTTTCGGTATAAAAAGTCGTAATTTAAAACTGAAAATAGGTGCAGAGAGTCAGAATTCGGCTCAAAAGTCACGCTCAGGAGTCAAATTTCCGACATTTCAGACATTTTGAAAACTGCAGGGGGGTTTGGGCAAAATATGACCCATCGCCGTTTTCAGTAATTGGCATATTTTCGGTATGAAACGTCGTAATTTGAAACTGAAAATAGGTGCAGAGAGTCAAACTTCGGCTCAAAAATCACGCTCAGGAGTCAAATTTCACACATTTAAGACATTTTAAAAACTGCAGGGGTGTTTGGGCAAAATATGACCCATCGCCGTTTTCAGTAATTGACATATTTTCGGTATAACAATTAGTAATTTGAAACTGAAAATAGGTGCAGAGGGTCAGAATTCGGATAAAAAATCACGCTCAGGAGTCAAATTTCCGACATTTCAGACATTTTGAAAACTGCAGAAGGGTTTGGGCAAAATATGACTCATCGTCGTTTTCAGTAATTGGCATATTCTCGGTATAAAAAGTCGTGATTTGAAACTGAAAATAGGTGCAGAGAGTCAGAATTCGGATAAAAAATCACGCTCAGGAGTCAAATTTCCGACATTTCAGACATTTTGAAAACTGCAGGGGGGTTTGGGCAAAATATGACCCATCGCCGTTTTCAGTAATTGGCATATTTTCGGAATGAAACGTCTTAATTTGAAAACTGAAAATAGGTGCAGATAGTCAGAATTCAACTCAAAAATCACGCCCAGGAGTCAAATTTCCGACATTTCAGACATTTTGAAAACTGCAGGGGGGTTTGGGCAAAATATGACCCATCGCCGTTTTCAGTAATTGGCATATTTTCGGTATGAAACGTCGTAATTTAAAACTGAAAATAGGAGCAGAGAGTCAGAATTCGGCTAGAAAATCAAGCTCGGGAGTCAAATTTCCGACATTTCAGACATTTTGAAAACTGCAGGGGGGTTTGGGTAAAATATGACCCATCGCCGTTTACAGTAATTGTCATATTTTCGGTTTGAAACGTGGTAATTTGAAACTGAAAATAGAAGCAGAGAGTCAGAATTCGGCTTAAAAATCCCGCTCTGGAGTCAAATTTCCGACATTTCAGACATTTTGAAAACTGCAGGGGGGGTTTGGGCAAAATATGACCCATCGCCGTTTTCAGTAATTGGCATATTTTCGGTATGAAACGTCGTAATTTGAAACTGAAAATAGCTGCAGAGTCAGAATTCGGCTCAAAAATCACGCTCTGGAGTCAAATTTCCGACATTTCAGACATTTTGAAAACTGCAGTGGGGTTTGGGCAAAATATGACCCATCGCCGTTTTCAGTAATTGGCATATTTTCGGTATAAAAAGTCGTAATTTGAAACTGAAAATAGGTGCAGAGAGTCAGAATTCGGCTCAGAAATCACGCTCAGGAGTCAAATTTCCGACATTTCAGACATTTTGAAAACTGCAGGGGGGTTTGGGCAAAATATGATCCATCGCCGTTTTCAGTAATTGGCATATTTTCGGTATAAAAAGTCGTAATTTGAAACTGAAAATAGGTGCAGAGAGTCAGAATTCGGATAAAAAATCACGCTCAGGAGTCAAATTTCCGACATTTCAGACATTTTGAAAACTCCGGGGGGGTTTGGGCAAAATATGACCCATCGCCGTTTTCAGTAATTGGCATATTTTCGGTATAAAAAGTCGTAATTTAAAACTGAAAATAGGTGCAGAGAGTCAGAATTCGGCTCAAAAGTCACGCTCAGGAGTCAAATTTCCGACATTTCAGACATTTTGAAAACTGCAGGGGGGTTTGGGCAAAATATGACCCATCGCCGTTTTCAGTAATTGGCATATTTTCGGTATGAAACGTCGTAATTTGAAACTGAAAATAGGTGCAGAGAGTCAAACTTCGGCTCAAAAATCACGCTCAGGAGTCAAATTTCACACATTTAAGATATTTTAAAAACTGCAGGGGTGTTTGGGCAAAATTTGACCCATCGCCGTTTTCAGTAATTGACATATTTTCGGTATAACAATTAGTAATTTGAAACTGAAAATAGGTGCAGAGGGTCAGAATTCGGATAAAAAATCACGCTCAGGAGTCAAATTTCCGACATTTCAGACATTTTGAAAACTGCAGAAGGGTTTGGGCAAAATATGACCCATCGTCGTTTTCAGTAATTGGCATATTTTCGGTATGAAACTTCGTAATTTGAAACTGAAAATAGGTGCAGAGAGTCAGAATTCGGCTCAAAAGTCACGCTCAGGAGTCAAATTTCCGACATTTCAGACATTTTGAAAACTGCAGGGGGGTTTGGGCAAAATATGACCCATCGCCGTTTACAGTAATTGGCATATTTTCGGTTTAAAAAGTCGTGATTTGAAACTGAAAATAGGTGCAGAGAGTCAGAATTCGGATAAAAAATCACGCTCAGGAGTCAAATTTCCGACATTTCAGACATTTTGAAAACTGCAGGGGGGTTTGGGCAAAATATGACCCATCGCCGTTTACAGTAATTGGCATAATTTCGGAATGAAACGTCTTAATTTGAAAACTGAAAATAGGTGCAGAGAGTCAGAATTCAACTCAAAAATCACGCTCAGGAGTCAAATTTCCGACATTTCAGACATTTTGAAAACTGCAGGGGGGTTTTGCAAAATAAGACCCATCGCCGTTTTCAGTAAATGGCATATTTTCGGTATGAAACGTCGTAATTTAAAACTGAAAATAGGAGCAGAGAGTCAGAATTCGGCTAGAAAATCAAGCTCGGGAGTCAAATTTCCGACATTTCAGACATTTTGAAAACTGCAGGGGGGTTTGGGTAAAATATGACCCTTCGCCGTTTACAGTAATTGGCATATTTTCGGTATGAAACGTGGTAATTTGAAACTGAAAACAGGTGCAGAGAGTCAGAATTCGGCTCAAAAATCACGCTCAGGAGTCAAATTTCCGACATTTCAGACATTTTGAAAACTGCAGGGGGGTTTGGGCAAAATATGACCCATCGCCGTTTTCAGTAATTGGCATATTTTCGGTATAAAATTCGTAATTTGAAACTGAAAATAGGTGCAGAGAGTCAGAATTCGGCTCAAAAATCACGCTCAAGAGTCAAATTTCACACATTTAAGACATTTTAAAAACTGCAGGGGGGTTTGGGCAAAATATGACCCATCGCCGTTTTCAGTAATTGGCATATTTTCTGTATGAAATGTCGTAATTTAAAACTGAAAATAGGAGTAGAGAGTCAGAATACGGCTTGAAAATCAAGCTCAGGAATCAAATTTCCGACATTTCAGACATTTTGAAAACTCCAGGGGGGTTTGGGCAAAATATGACCCATCGCCGTTTTCATTAATTGGCATATTTTCGGTATAAAAAGTCGTAATTTAAAACTGAAAATAGGTGCAGAGAGTCAGAATTCGGCTCAAAAGTCACGCTCAGGAGTCAAATTTCCGACATTTCAGACATTTTGAAAACTGCAGGGGGGTTTGGGCAAAATATGACCCATCGCCGTTTTCAGTAATTGGCATATTTTCGGTATGAAACGTCGTAATTTGAAACTGAAAATAGGTGCAGAGAGTCAAACTTCGGCTCAAAAATCACGCTCAGGAGTCAAATTTCACACATTTAAGACATTTTAAAAACTGCAGGGGTGTTTGGGCAAAATATGACCCATCGCCGTTTTCAGTAATTGACATATTTTCGGTATAACAATTAGTAATTTGAAACTGAAAATAGGTGCAGAGGGTCAGAATTCGGATAAAAAATCACGCTCAGGAGTCAAATTTCCGACATTTCAGACATTTTGAAAACTGCAGAAGGGTTTGGGCAAAATATGACCCATCGTCGTTTTCAGTAATTGGCATATTTTCGGTACGAAACTTCGTAATTTGAAACTGAAAATAGGTGCAGAGAGTCAGAATTCGGCTCAAAAATCAAGCTCAGGAGTCAAATTTCCGACATTTCAGACCTTTTGAAAACTGCAAGGGGGGTTTGGGCAAAATATGACCCATCGCCGTTTTCAGTAATTGACATATTCTCGGTATACAAAAGTCGTGATTTGAAACTGAAAATAGGTGCAGAGAGTCAGAATTCGGATAAAAAATCACGCTCAGGAGTCAAATTTCCGACATTTCAGACATTTTGAAAACTGCAGGGGGGTTTGGGCAAAATATGACCCATCGCCGTTTACAGTAATTGGCATATTTTCGGAATGAAACGTCTTAATTTGAAAACTGAAAATAGGTGCAGAGAGTCAGAATTCAACTCAAAAATCACGCTCAGGAGTCAAATTTCCGACATTTCAGACATTTTGAAAACTGCAGGGGGGTTTTGCAAAATAAGACCCATCGCCGTTTTCAGTAAATGGCATATTTTCGGTATGAAACGTCGTAATTTAAAACTGAAAATAGGAGCAGAGAGTCAGAATTCGGCTAGAAAATCAAGCTCGGGAGTCAAATTTCCGACATTTCAGACATTTTGAAAACTGCAGGGGGGTTTGGGTAAAATATGACCCTTCGCCGTTTACAGTAATTGGCATATTTTCGGTATGAAACGTGGTAATTTGAAACTGAAAACAGGTGCAGAGAGTCAGAATTCGGCTCAAAAATCACGCTCAGGAGTCAAATTTCCGACATTTCAGACATTTTGAAAACTGCAGGGGGGTTTGGGCAAAATATGACCCATCGCTGTTTTCAGTAATTGGCATATTTTCGGTATAAAAAGTCGTAATTTGAAAATGAAAATATGTGCAGAGAGTCAGAATTCGGCTCAAAAATCACGCTCTGGAGTCAAACTTCCGACATTTCAGACATTTTGGAAACTGCAAGGGGGTTTGGGCAAAATATGACCCATCGCCGTTTTCAGTAATTGGCATATTTTCGGTATAAAATTCGTAATTTGAAACTGAAAATAGGTGCAGAGAGTCAGAATTCGGCTCAAAAATCACGCTCAAGAGTCAAATTTTACACATTTAAGACATTTTAAAAACTGCAGGGGGGTTTGGGCAAAATATGACCCATCGCCGTTTTCAGTAATTGGCATATTTTCTGTATGAAATGTCGTAATTTAAAACTGAAAATAGGAGTAGAGAGTCAGAATACGGCTTGAAAATCAAGCTCAGGAATCAAATTTCCGACATTTCAGACATTTTGAAAACTCCAGGGGGGTTTGGGCAAAATATGACCCATCGCCGTTTTCATTAATTGGCATATTTTCGGTATAAAAAGTCGTAATTTAAAACTGAAAATAGGTGCAGAGAGTCAGAATTAGGCTCAAAAGTCACGCTCAGGAGTCAAATTTCCGACATTTCAGACATTTTGAAAACTGCAGGGGGGTTTGGGCAAAATATGACCCATCGCCGTTTTCAGTAATTGGCATATTTTCGGTATGAAACGTCGTAATTTGAAACTGAAAATAGGTGCAGAGAGTCAAACTTCGGCTCAAAAATCACGCTCAGGAGTCAAATTTCACACATTTAAGACATTTTAAAAACTGCAGGGGTGTTTGGGCAAAATATGACCCATCGCCGTTTTCAGTAATTGACATATTTTCGGTATAACAATTAGTAATTTGAAACTGAAAATAGGTGCAGAGGGTCAGAATTCGGATAAAAAATCACGCTCAGGAGTCAAATTTCCGACATTTCAGACATTTTGAAAACTGCAGAAGGGTTTGGGCAAAATATGACCCATCGTCGTTTTCAGTAATTGGCATATTTTCGGTACGAAACTTCGTAATTTGAAACTGAAAATAGGTGCAGAGAGTCAGAATTCGGCTCAAAAATCAAGCTCAGGAGTCAAATTTCCGACATTTCAGACCTTTTGAAAACTGCAAGGGGGGTTTGGGCAAAATATGACCCATCGCCGTTTTCAGTAATTGGCATATTCTCGGTATAAAAAGTCGTGATTTGAAACTGAAAATAGGTGCAGAGAGTCAGAATTCGGATAAAAAATCACGCTCAGGAGTCAAATTTCCGACATTTCAGACATTTTGAAAACTGCAGGGGGGGTTTGGGCAAAATATGACCCATCGCCGTTTTCAGTAATTGGCATATTTTCGGAATGAAACGTCTTAATTTGAAAACTGAAAATAGGTGCAGAGAGTCAGAATTCAACTCAAAAATCACGTTCAGGAGTCAAATTTCCGATATTTCAGACATTTTGAAAACTGCAGGGGGGTTTGGGTAAAATATGACCCATCGCCGTTTACAGTAATTGTCATATTTTCGGTTTGAAACGTGGTAATTTGAAACTGAAAATAGAAGCAGAGAGTCAGAATTCGGCTTAAAAATCACGCTCTGGAGTCAAATTTCCGACATTTCAGACATTTTGAAATTGGCAGGGGGGTTTGGGCAAAATATGATCCATCGCCGTTTTCAGTAATTGGCATATTTTCGGTATAAAAAGTCGTAATTTGAAAATGAAAATATGTGCAGAGAGTCAGAATTCGGCTCAAAAATCACGCTCTGGAGTCAAATTTCCGACATTTCAGACATTTTGGAAACTGCAGGGGGGTTTGGGCAAAATATGACCCATCGCCGTTTTCAGTAATTGGCATTTTTTCGGTATAAAATTCGTAATTTGAAACTGAAAATAGGTGCAGAGAGTCCGAATTCGGCTCAAAAATCACGCTCAGGAGTCAAATTTCACACATTTAAAACATTTTAAAAACTGCAGGGGGGTTTGGGCAAAATATGACCCATCGCCGTTTTCAGTAATTGGCATATTTTCGGTATAAAAAGTCGTAATTTGAAAATGAAAATATGTGCAGAGAGTCAGAATTCGGCTCAAAAATCAAGCTCAGGAATCAAATTTCCGACATTTCAGACATTTTGAAAGTCCAGGGGGGTTTGGGCAAAATATGACCCATCGCCGTTTTCAGTAATTGGCATATTTTCGGTATAAAAAGTCGTAATTTAAAACTGAAAATAGGTGCAGAGAGTCAGAATTCGGCTCAAAAGTCACGCTCAGGAGTCAAATTTCCGACATTTCAGACATTTTGAAAACTGCAGGGGGGTTTGGGCAAAATATGACCCATCGCCGTTTTCAGTAATTGGCATATTTTCGGTATGAAACGTCGTAATTTGAAACTGAAAATAGGTGCAGAGAGTCAAACTTCGGCTCAAAAATCACGCTCAGGAGTCAAATTTCACACATTTAAGACATTTTAAAAACAGCAGGGGTGTTTGGGCAAAATATGACCCATCGCCGTTTTCAGTAATTGACATATTTTCGGTATAACAATTAGTAATTTGAAACTGAAAATAGGTGCAGAGGGTCAGAATTCGGATAAAAAATCACGCTCAGGAGTCAAATTTCCGACATTTCAGACATTTTGAAAACTGCAGAAGGGTTTGGGCAAAATATGACCCTTCGTCGTTTTCAGTAATTGGCATATTTTCGGTATGAAACTTCGTAATTTGAAACTGAAAATAGGTGCAGAGAGTCAGAATTCGGCTCAAAAATCACGCTCAGGAGTCAAATTTCCGACATTTCAGACATTTTGAAAACTGCAAGGGGGGTTTGGGCAAAATATGACCCATCGCCGTTTTCAGTAATTGGCATATTCTCGGTATAAAAATTCGTGATTTGAAACTGAAAATAGGTGCAGAGAGTCAGAATTCGGCTCAAAAATCACGCTCAGGAGTCAAATTTCCGACATTTCAGACATTTTGAAAAGTGAAGGGGGGTTTGGGCAAAATATGACCCATCGCCGTTTACAGTAATTGGCATATTTTCGGAATGAAACGTCGTAATTTGAAAACTGTAAATAGGTGCAGAGAGTCAGAATTCAACTCAAAAATCACGCTCAGGAGTCAAATATCCGACATTTCAGACATTTTAAAAACTGCAGGGGGGTTTGGGCAAAATATGACCCATCGCCGTTTTCAGTAATTGGCATATTTTCGGTATAAAAAGTCGTAATTTGAAACTGAAAATATGTGCAGAGAGTCAGAATTCGGCTCAAAAATCACGCTCTGGAGTCAAATTTCCGAAATTTCGGACATTTTGGAAACTGCAGGGGGGTTTGGGCAAAATATGACCCATCGCCGTTTTCAGTAATTGGCATATTTTCGGTATAAAATTCGTAATTTGAAACTGAAAATAGGTGCAGAGAGTCAGAATTCGGCTCAGAAATCACGCTCAGGAGTCAAATTTCCGACATTTCAGACATTTTGAAAACTGCAGGGGGGTTTGGGCAAAATATGATCCATCGCCGTTTTCAGTAATTGGCATATTTTCGGTATAAAAAGTCGTAATTTGAAACTGAAAATAGGTGCAGAGAGTCAGAATTCGGATAAAAAATCACGCTCAGGAGTCAAATTTCCGACATTTCAGACATTTTGAAAACTGCAAGGGGGTTTGGGCAAAATATGACCCATCGCCGTTTTCAGTAATTGGCATATTTTCGGTATAAAAAGTCGTAATTTAAAACTGAAAATAGGTGCAGAGAGTCAGAATTCGGCTCAAAAGTCACGCTCAGGAGTCAAATTTCCGACATTTCAGACATTTTGAAAACTGCAGGGGGGTTTGGGCAAAATATGACCCATCGTTGTTTTCAGTAATTGGCATATTTTCGGTATGAAACGTCGTAATTTGAAACTGATAATAGGTGCAGAGAGTCAAACTTCGGCTCAAAAATCACGCTCAGGAGTCAAATTTCACACATTTAAGACATTTTAAAAACTGCAGGGGTGTTTGGGCAAAATATGACCCATCGCCGTTTTCAGTAATTGGCATATTTTCGGAATGAAACGTCTTAATTTGAAAACTGAAAATAGGTGCAGAGAGTCAGAATTCAACTCAAAAATCACGTTCAGGAGTCAAATTTCCGACATTTCAGACATTTTGAAAACTGCAGGGGGGTTTGGGCAAAATATGACCCATCGCCGTTTTCAGTAATTGGCATATTTTCGGTATGAAACGTCGTAATTTAAAACTGAAAATAGGAGCAGAGAGTCAGAATTCGGCTAGAAAATCAAGCTCGGGAGTCAAATTTCCGACATTTCAGACATTTTGAAAACTGCAGGGGGGTTTGGGTAAAATATGACCCATCGCCGTTTACAGTAATTGTCATATTTTCGGTTTGAAACGTGGTAATTTGAAACTGAAAATAGAAGCAGAGAGTCAGAATTCGGCTTAAAAATCACGCTCTGGAGTCAAATTTCCGACATTTCAGACATTTTGAAATTGGCAGGGGGGTTTGGGCAAAATATGATCCATCGCCGTTTTCAGTAATTGGCATATTTTCGGTATAAAAAGTCGTAATTTGAAAATGAAAATATGTGCAGAGAGTCAGAATTCGGCTCAAAAATCACGCTCTGGAGTCAAATTTCCGACATTTCAGACATTTTGGAAACTGCAGGGGGGTTTGGGCAAAATATGACCCATCGCCGTTTTCAGTAATTGGCATATTTTCATTATAAAATTCGTAATTTGAAACTGAAAATAGGTGCAGAGAGTCAGAATTCGGCTCAAAAATCACGCTCAGGAGTCAAATTTCACACATTTAAGATATTTTAAAAACTGCAGGGGGGTTTGGGCAAAATATGACCCATCGCCGTTTTCAGTAATTGGCATATTTTCGGTATGAAATGTCGTAATTTAAAACTGAAAATAGGAGTAGAGAGTCAGAATTCGGCTAGAAAATCAAGCTCAGGAATCAAATTTCCGACATTTCAGACATTTTGAAAACTCCAGGGGGGTTTGGGCAAAATATGACCCATCGCCGTATTCAGTAATTGGCATATTTTCGGTATAAAAAGTCGTAATTTAAAACTGAAAATAGGTGCAGAGAGTCAGAATTCGGCTCAAAAGTCACGCTCAGGAGTCAAATTTCCGACATTTCAGACATTTTGAAAACTGCAGGGGGGTTTGGGCAAAATATGACCCATCGCCGTTTTCAGTAATTGGCATATTTTCGGTATGAAACGTCGTAATTTGAAACTGAAAATAGGTGCAGAGAGTCAAACTTCGGCTCAAAAATCACGCTCAGGAGTCAAATTTCACACATTTAAGACATTTTAAAAACTGCAAGGGTGTTTGGGCAAAATATGACCCATCGCCGTTTTCAGTAATTGACATATTTTCGGTATAACAATTAGTAATTTGAAACTGAAAATAGGTGCAGAGGGTCAGAATTCGGCTCAAAAATCACGCTCAGGAGTCAAATTTCCGACATTTCAGACATTTTGAAAACTGAAGGGGGGTTTGGGCAAAATATGACCCATCGCCGTTTACAGTAATTGGCATATTTTCGGAATGAAACGTCGTAATTTGAAAACTGAAAATAGGTGCAGAGAGTCAGAATTCAACTCAAAAATCACGCTCAGGAGTCAAATTTCCGACATTTCAGACATTTTGAAAACTGCAGGGGGGTTTGGGCAAAATATGACCCATCGCCGTTTTCAGTAATTGGCATATTTTCGGTATAAAAAGTCGTAATTTGAAACTGAAAATATGTGCAGAGAGTCAGAATTCGGCTCAAAAATCACGCTCTGGAGTCAAATTTCCGAAATTTCGGACATTTTGGAAACGGCAGGGGGGTTTGGGCAAAATATGACCCATCGCCGTTTTCAGTAATTGGCATATTTTCGGTATAAAATTCGTAATTTGAAACTGAAAATAGGTGCAGAGAGTCAGAATTCAACTCAAAAATCACGTTCAGGAGTCAAATTTCCGACATTTCAGACATTTTGAAAACTGCAGGGGGGTTTGGGCAAAATATGACCCATCGCCGTTTTCAGTAATTGGCATATTTTCGGTATGAAACGTCGTAATTTAAAACTGAAAATAGGAGCAGAGAGTCAGAATTCGGCTAGAAAATCAAGCTCGGGAGTCAAATTTCCGACATTTCAGACATTTTGAAAACTGCAGGGGGGTTTGGGTAAAATATGACCCATCGCCGTTTACAGTAATTGTCATATTTTCGGTTTGAAACGTGGTAATTTGAAACTGAAAATAGAAGCAGAGAGTCAGAATTCGGCTTAAAAATCACGCTCTGGAGTCAAATTTCCGACATTTCAGACATTTTGAAATTGGCAGGGGGGTTTGGGCAAAATATGATCCATCGCCGTTTTCAGTAATTGGCATATTTTCGGTATAAAAAGTCGTAATTTGAAAATGAAAATATGTGCAGAGAGTCAGAATTCGGCTCAAAAATCACGCTCTGGAGTCAAATTTCCGACATTTCAGACATTTTGGAAACTGCAGGGGGGTTTGGGCAAAATATGACCCATCGCCGTTTTCAGTAATTGGCATATTTTCGGTATAAAATTCGTAATTTGAAACTGAAAATAGGTGCAGAGAGTCAGAATTCGGCTCAAAAATCACGCTCAGGAGTCAAATTTCACACATTTAGGACATTTTAAAAACTGCAGGGGGGTTTGGGCAAAATATGACCCATCGCCGTTTTCAGTAATTGGCATATTTTCGGTATGAAATGTCGTAATTTAAAACTGAAAATAGGAGTAGAGAGTCAGAATTCGGCTAGAAAATCAAGCTCAGGAATCAAATTTCCGACATTTCAGACATTTTGAAAACTCCAGGGGGGTTTGGGCAAAATATGACCCATCGCCGTATTCAGTAATTGGCATATTTTCGGTATAAAAAGTCGTAATTTAAAACTGAAAATAGGTGCAGAGAGTCAGAATTCGGCTCAAAAGTCACGCTCAGGAGTCAAATTTCCGACATTTCAGACATTTTGAAAACTGCAGGGGGGTTTGGGCAAAATATGACCCATCGCCGTTTTCAGTAATTGGCATATTTTCGGTATGAAACGTCGTAATTTGAAACTGAAAATAGGTGCAGAGAGTCAAACTTCGGCTCAAAAATCACGCTCAGGAGTCAAATTTCACACATTTAAGACATTTTAAAAACTGCAGGGGTGTTTGGGCAAAATATGACCCATCGCCGTTTTCAGTAATTGACATATTTTCGGTATAACAATTAGTAATTTGAAACTGAAAATAGGTGCAGAGGGTCAGAATTCGGATAAAAAATCACGCTCAGGAGTCAAATTTCCGACATTTCAGACATTTTGAAAACTGCAGAAGGGTTTGGGCAAAATATGACCCTTCGTCGTTTTCAGTAATTGGCATATTTTCGGTATGAAACTTCGTAATTTGAAACTGAAAATAGGTGCAGAGAGTCAGAATTCGGCTCAAAAATCACGCTCAGGAGCCAATTTCCGACATTTCAGACATTTTGAAAACTGCAAGGGGGGTTTGGGCAAAATATGACCCATCGCCGTTTTCAGTAATTGGCATATTCTCGGTATTAAAATTCGTGATTTGAAACTGAAAATAGGTGCAGAGAGTCAGAATTCGGCTCAAAAATCACGCTCAGGAGTCAAATTTCCGACATTTCAGACATTTTGAAAACTGAAGGGGGGTTTGGGCAAAATATGACCCATCGCCGTTTACAGTAATTGGCATATTTTCGGTATGAAACGTCGTAATTTAAAACTGAAAATAGGAGCAGAGAGTCAGAATTCGGCTAGAAAATCAAGCTCGGGAGTCAAATTTCCGACATTTCAGACATTTTGAAAACTGCAGGGGGGTTTGGGTAAAATATGACCCATCGCCGTTTACAGTAATTGTCATATTTTCGGTTTGAAACGTGGTAATTTGAAACTGAAAATAGAAGCAGAGAGTCAGAATTCGGCTTAAAAATCACGCTCTGGAGTCAAATTTCCGACATTTCAGACATTTTGAAATTGGCAGGGGGGTTTGGGCAAAATATGATCCATCGCCGTTTTCAGTAATTGGCATATTTTCGGTATAAAAAGTCGTAATTTGAAAATGAAAATATGTGCAGAGAGTCAGAATTCGGCTCAAAAATCACGCTCTGGAGTCAAATTTCCGACATTTCAGACATTTTGGAAACTGCAGGGGGGTTTGGGCAAAATATGACCCATCGCCGTTTTCAGTAATTGGCATATTTTCATTATAAAATTCGTAATTTGAAACTGAAAATAGGTGCAGAGAGTCAGAATTCGGCTCAAAAATCACGCTCAGGAGTCAAATTTCACACATTTAAGACATTTTAAAAACTGCAGGGGGGTTTGGGCAAAATATGACCCATCGCCGTTTTCAGTAATTGGCATATTTTCGGTATGAAATGTCGTAATTTAAAACTGAAAATAGGAGTAGAGAGTCAGAATTCGGCTAGAAAATCAAGCTCAGGAATCAAATTTCCGACATTTCAGACATTTTGAAAACTCCAGGGGGGTTTGGGCAAAATATGACCCATCGCCGTATTCAGTAATTGGCATATTTTCGGTATAAAAAGTCGTAATTTAAAACTGAAAATAGGTGCAGAGAGTCAGAATTCGGCTCAAAAGTCACGCTCAGGAGTCAAATTTCCGACATTTCAGACATTTTGAAAACTGCAGGGGGGTTTGGGCAAAATATGACCCATCGCCGTTTTCAGTAATTGGCATATTTTCGGTATGAAACGTCGTAATTTGAAACTGAAAATAGGTGCAGAGAGTCAAACTTCGGCTCAAAAATCACGCTCAGGAGTCAAATTTCACACATTTAAGACATTTTAAAAACTGCAGGGGTGTTTGGGCAAAATATGACCCATCGCCGTTTTCAGTAATTGACATATTTTCGGTATAACAATTAGTAATTTGAAACTGAAAATAGGTGCAGAGGGTCAGAATTCGGCTCAAAAATCACGCTCAGGAGTCAAATTTCCGACATTTCAGACATTTTGAAAACTGAAGGGGGGTTTGGGCAAAATATGACCCATCGCCGTTTACAGTAATTGGCATATTTTCGGAATGAAACGTCGTAATTTGAAAACTGAAAATAGGTGCAGAGAGTCAGAATTCAACTCAAAAATCACGCTCAGGAGTCAAATTTCCGACATTTCAGACATTTTGAAAACTGCAGGGGGGTTTGGGCAAAATATGACCCATCGCCGTTTTCAGTAATTGGCATATTTTCGGTATAAAAAGTCGTAATTTGAAACTGAAAATATGTGCAGAGAGTCAGAATTCGGCTCAAAAATCACGCTCTGGAGTCAAATTTCCGAAATTTCGGACATTTTGGAAACTGCAGGGGGGTTTGGGCAAAATATGACCCATCGCCGTTTTCAGTAATTGGCATATTTTCGGTATAAAATTCGTAATTTGAAACTGAAAATAGGTGCAGAGAGTCAGAATTCAACTCAAAAATCACGTTCAGGAGTCAAATTTCCGACATTTCAGACATTTTGAAAACTGCAGGGGGGTTTGGGCAAAATATGACCCATCGCCGTTTTCAGTAATTGGCATATTTTCGGTATGAAACGTCGTAATTTAAAACTGAAAATAGGAGCAGAGAGTCAGAATTCGGCTAGAAAATCAAGCTCGGGAGTCAAATTTCCGACATTTCAGACATTTTGAAAACTGCAGGGGGGTTTGGGTAAAATATGACCCATCGCCGTTTACAGTAATTGTCATATTTTCGGTTTGAAACGTGGTAATTTGAAACTGAAAATAGAAGCAGAGAGTCAGAATTCGGCTTAAAAATCACGCTCTGGAGTCAAATTTCCGACATTTCAGACATTTTGAAATTGGCAGGGGGGTTTGGGCAAAATATGATCCATCGCCGTTTTCAGTAATTGGCATATTTTCGGTATAAAAAGTCGTAATTTGAAAATGAAAATATGTGCAGAGAGTCAGAATTCGGCTCAAAAATCACGCTCTGGAGTCAAATTTCCGACATTTTAGACATTTTGGAAACTGCAGGGGGGTTTGGGCAAAATATGACCCATCGCCGTTTTCAGTAATTGGCATATTTTCGGTATAAAATTCGTAATTTGAAACTGAAAATAGGTGCAGAGAGTCAGAATTCGGCTCAAAAATCACGCTCAGGAGTCAAATTTCACACATTTAGGACATTTTAAAAACTGCAGGGGGGTTTGGGCAAAATATGACCCATCGCCGTTTTCAGTAATTGGCATATTTTCGGTATGAAATGTCGTAATTTAAAACTGAAAATAGGAGTAGAGAGTCAGAATTCGGCTAGAAAATCAAGCTCAGGAATCAAATTTCCGACATTTCAGACATTTTGAAAACTCCAGGGGGGTTTGGGCAAAATATGACCCATCGCCGTATTCAGTAATTGGCATATTTTCGGTATAAAAAGTCGTAATTTAAAACTGAAAATAGGTGCAGAGAGTCAGAATTCGGCTCAAAAGTCACGCTCAGGAGTCAAATTTCCGACATTTCAGACATTTTGAAAACTGCAGGGGGGTTTGGGCAAAATATGACCCATCGCCGTTTTCAGTAATTGGCATATTTTCGGTATGAAACGTCGTAATTTGAAACTGAAAATAGGTGCAGAGAGTCAAACTTCGGCTCAAAAATCACGCTCAGGAGTCAAATTTCACACATTTAAGACATTTTAAAAACTGCAGGGGTGTTTGGGCAAAATATGACCCATCGCCGTTTTCAGTAATTGACATATTTTCGGTATAACAATTAGTAATTTGAAACTGAAAATAGGTGCAGAGGGTCAGAATTCGGCTCAAAAATCACGCTCAGGAGTCAAATTTCCGACATTTCAGACATTTTGAAAACTGAAGGGGGGTTTGGGCAAAATATGACCCATCGCCGTTTACAGTAATTGGCATATTTTCGGAATGAAACGTCGTAATTTGAAAACTGAAAATAGGTGCAGAGAGTCAGAATTCAACTCAAAAATCACGCTCAGGAGTCAAATTTCCGACATTTCAGACATTTTGAAAACTGCAGGGGGGTTTGGGCAAAATATGACCCATCGCCGTTTTCAGTAATTGGCATATTTTCGGTATAAAAAGTCGTAATTTGAAACTGAAAATATGTGCAGAGAGTCAGAATTCGGCTCAAAAATCACGCTCTGGAGTCAAATTTCCGAAATTTCGGACATTTTGGAAACTGCAGGGGGGTTTGGGCAAAATATGACCCATCGCCGTTTTCAGTAATTGGCATATTTTCGGTATAAAATTCGTAATTTGAAACTGAAAATAGGTGCAGAGAGTCAGAATTCAACTCAAAAATCACGTTCAGGAGTCAAATTTCCGACATTTCAGACATTTTGAAAACTGCAGGGGGGTTTGGGCAAAATATGACCCATCGCCGTTTTCAGTAATTGGCATATTTTCGGTATGAAACGTCGTAATTTAAAACTGAAAATAGGAGCAGAGAGTCAGAATTCGGCTAGAAAATCAAGCTCGGGAGTCAAATTTCCGACATTTCAGACATTTTGAAAACTGCAGGGGGGTTTGGGTAAAATATGACCCATCGCCGTTTACAGTAATTGTCATATTTTCGGTTTGAAACGTGGTAATTTGAAACTGAAAATAGAAGCAGAGAGTCAGAATTCGGCTTAAAAATCACGCTCTGGAGTCAAATTTCCGACATTTCAGACATTTTGAAATTGGCAGGGGGGTTTGGGCAAAATATGATCCATCGCCGTTTTCAGTAATTGGCATATTTTCGGTATAAAAAGTCGTAATTTGAAAATGAAAATATGTGCAGAGAGTCAGAATTCGGCTCAAAAATCACGCTCTGGAGTCAAATTTCCGACATTTTAGACATTTTGGAAACTGCAGGGGGGTTTGGGCAAAATATGACCCATCGCCGTTTTCAGTAATTGGCATATTTTCGGTATAAAATTCGTAATTTGAAACTGAAAATAGGTGCAGAGAGTCAGAATTCGGCTCAAAAATCACGCTCAGGAGTCAAATTTCACACATTTAGGACATTTTAAAAACTGCAGGGGGGTTTGGGCAAAATATGACCCATCGCCGTTTTCAGTAATTGGCATATTTTCGGTATGAAATGTCGTAATTTAAAACTGAAAATAGGAGTAGAGAGTCAGAATTCGGCTAGAAAATCAAGCTCAGGAATCAAATTTCCGACATTTCAGACATTTTGAAAACTCCAGGGGGGTTTGGGCAAAATATGACCCATCGCCGTATTCAGTAATTGGCATATTTTCGGTATAAAAAGTCGTAATTTAAAACTGAAAATAGGTGCAGAGAGTCAGAATTCGGCTCAAAAGTCACGCTCAGGAGTCAAATTTCCGACATTTCAGACATTTTGAAAACTGCAGGGGGGTTTGGGCAAAATATGACCCATCGCCGTTTTCAGTAATTGGCATATTTTCGGTATGAAACGTCGTAATTTGAAACTGAAAATAGGTGCAGAGAGTCAAACTTCGGCTCAAAAATCACGCTCAGGAGTCAAATTTCACACATTTAAGACATTTTAAAAACTGCAGGGGTGTTTGGGCAAAATATGACCCATCGCCGTTTTCAGTAATTGACATATTTTCGGTATAACAATTAGTAATTTGAAACTGAAAATAGGTGCAGAGAGTCAGAATTCGGCTCAAAAATCACGCTCAGGAGCCAATTTCCGACATTTCAGACATTTTGAAAACTGCAAGGGGGGTTTGGGCAAAATATGACCCATCGCCGTTTTCAGTAATTGGCATATTCTCGGTATTAAAATTCGTGATTTGAAACTGAAAATAGGTGCAGAGAGTCAGAATTCGGCTCAAAAATCACGCTCAGGAGTCAAATTTCCGACATTTCAGACATTTTGAAAACTGAAGGGGGGTTTGGGCAAAATATGACCCATCGCCGTTTACAGTAATTGGCATATTTTCGGAATGAAACGTCGTAATTTGAAAACTGAAAATAGGTGCAGAGAGTCAGAATTCAACTCAAAAATCACGCTCAGGAGTCAAATTTCCGACATTTCAGACATTTTGAAAACTCCAGGGGGGTTTGGGCAAAATATGACCCATCGCCGTTTTCAGTAATTGGCATATTTTCGGTATAAAAAGTCGTAATTTGAAACTGAAAATATGTGCAGAGAGTCAGAATTCGGCTCAAAAATCACGCTCTGGAGTCAAATTTCCGAAATTTCGGACATTTTGGAAACTGCAGGGGGGTTTGGGCAAAATATGACCCATCGCCGTTTTCAGTAATTGGCATATTTTCGGTATAAAATTCGTAATTTGAAACTGAAAATAGGTGCAGAGAGTCAGAATTCGGCTCAGAAATCACGCTCAGGAGTCAAATTTCCGACATTTCAGACATTTTGAAAACTGCAGGGGGGTTTGGGCAAAATACGATCCATCGC
Organism: Procambarus clarkii; assembly: GCF_040958095.1. Lineage (NCBI taxonomy): Eukaryota > Metazoa > Arthropoda > Malacostraca > Decapoda > Cambaridae > Procambarus > Procambarus clarkii. The sequence continues at coordinate 22,246,145 of NC_091206.1, forward strand.
CGTTTTCAGTAATTGGCATATTTTCGGTATAAAAAGTCGTAATTTGAAACTGAAAATAGGTGCAGAGAGTCAGAATTCGGATAAAAAATCACGCTCAGGAGTCAAATTTCCGACATTTCAGACATTTTGAAAACTGCAAGGGGGTTTGGGCAAAATATGACCCATCGCCGTTTTCAGTAATTGGCATATTTTCGGTATAAAAAGTCGTAATTTAAAACTGAAAATAGGTGCAGAGAGTCAGAATTCGGCTCAAAAGTCACGCTCAGGAGTCAAATTTCCGACATTTCAGACATTTTGAAAACTGCAGGGGGGTTTGGGCAAAATATGACCCATCGCCGTTTTCAGTAATTGGCATATTTTCGGTATGAAACGTCGTAATTTGAAACTGAAAATAGGTGCAGAGAGTCAAACTTCGGCTCAAAAATCACGCTCAGGAGTCAAATTTCACACATTTAAGACATTTTAAAAACTGCAGGGGTGTTTGGGCAAAATATGACCCATCGCCGTTTTCAGTAATTGACATATTTTCGGTATAACAACTAGTAATTTGAAACTGAAAATAGGTGCAGAGGGTCAGAATTCGGATAAAAAATCACGCTCAGGAGTCAAATTTCCGACATTTCAGACTTTGAAAACTGCAGGGGGGTTTGGGCCAAATATGACCCATCGCCGTTTACAGTAATTGGCATATTTTCGGAATGAAACGTCGTAATTTGAAAACTGAAAATAGGTGCAGAGAGTCAGAATTCAACTAAAAAATCACGCTCAGGAGTCAAATTTCCGACATTTCAGACAGTTTGAAAACTGCAGGGGGGTTTGGGCAAAATATGACCCATCGCCGTTTTCAGTAATTGGCATATTTTCGGTATAAAAAGTCGTAATTTAAAACTGAAAATAGGTGCAGAGAGTCAGAATTCGGCTCAAAAGTCACGCTCAGGAGTCAAATTTCCGACATTTCAGACATTTTGAAAACTGCAGGGGGGTTTGGGCAAAATATGACCCATCGCCGTTTTCAGTAATTGGCATATTTTCGGTATGAAACGTCGTAATTTGAAACTGAAAATAGGTGCAGAGAGTCAAACTTCGGCTCAAAAATCACGCTCAGGAGTCAAATTTCACACATTTAGGACATTTTAAAAACTGCAGGGGTGTTTGGGCAAAATATGACCCATCGCCGTTTTCAGTAATTGACATATTTTCGGTATAACAATTAGTAATTTGAAGCTGAAAATAGGTGCAGAGGGTCAGAATTCGGATAAAAAATCACGCTCAGGAGTCAAATTTCCGACATTTCAGACATTTTGAAAACTGCAGAAGGGTTTGGGCAAAATATGACCCATCGTCGTTTTCAGTAATTGGCATATTTTCGGTATGAAAGTTCGTAATTTGAAACTGAAAATAGGTGCAGAGAGTCAGAATTCGGCTCAAAAATCACGCTCAGGAGTCAAATTTCCGACATTTCAGACCTTTTGAAAACTGCAAGGGGGGTTTGGGCAAAATATGACCCATCGCCGTTTTCAGTAATTGGCATATTCTCGGTATAAAAAGTCGTGATTTGAAACTGAAAATAGGTGCAGAGAGTCAGAATTCGGATAAAAAATCACGCTCAGGAGTCAAATTTCCGACATTTCAGACATTTTGAAAACTGCAGGGGGGTTTGGGCAAAATATGACGTATCGCCGTTTTCAGTAATTGGCATATTTTCGGTATAAAAAGTCGTAATTTGAAACTGAAAATATGTGCAGAGAGTCAGAATTCGGCTCAAAAATCACGCTCTGGAGTCAAATTTCCGACATTTCAGACATTTTGGAAACTGCAGGGGGGTTTGGGCAAAATATGACCCATCGCCGTTTTCAGTAATTGGCATATTTTCGGTATAAAATTCGTAATTTGAAACTGAAAATAGGTGCAGAGAGTCAAAATTCGGCTCAAAAATCACGCTCAGGAGTCAAATTTCACACATTTAAGACATTTTAAAAACTGCAGGGGGGTTTGGGCAAAATATGACCCATCGCCGTTTTCAGTAATTGGCATATTTTCGGTATGAAATATCGTAATTTAAAACTGAAAATAGGAGTAGAGAGTCAGAATTCGGCTAGAAAATCAAGCTCAGGAATCAAATTTCCGACATTTCAGACATTTTGAAAACTGCAGTGGGGTTTGAGTAAAATATGACCCATCGCCTTTTTCAGTAATTGGCATATTTTCGGTATAAAAAGTCGTAATTTGAAACTGAAAATAGGTGCAGAGAGTCAGAATTCGGCTCAAAAATCACGCTCTTGAGACAAATTTCCGACATTTCAGACATTTTGAAAACTGCAGGGGGGTTTGGGCAAAATATCACCCATCGCCGTTTTCAGTAATTGGCATATTTTCGGTATGAAACGTCGTAATTTGAAACTGAAAATAGCTGCAGAGTCAGAATTCGGCTCAAAAATCACGGTCTGGAGTCAAATTTCCGACATTTCAGACATTTTGAAAACTGCAGGGGGGTTTGGGCAAAATATGACCCATCGCCGTTTTCAGTAATTGGCATATTTTCGGTATAAAAAGTCGTAATTTGAAACTGAAAATAGGTGCAGAGAGTCAGAATTCGGCTCAGAAATCACGCTCAGGAGTCAAATTTCCGACATTTCAGACATTTTGAAAACTGCAGGGGGGTTTGGGCAAAATATGATCCATCGCCGTTTTCAGTAATTGGCATATTTTCGGTATAAAAAGTCGTAATTTGAAACTGAAAATAGGTGCAGAGAGTCAGAATTCGGATAAAAAATCACGCTCAGGAGTCAAATTTCCGACATTTCAGACATTTTGAAAACTCCAGGGGGGTTTGGGCAAAATATGACCCATCGTCGTTTTCAGTAATTGGCATATTTTCGGTATAAAAAGTCGTAATTTAAAACTGAAAACAGGTGCAGAGAGTCAGAATTCGGCTCAAAAGTCACGCTCAGGAGTCAAATTTCCGACATTTCAGACATTTTGAAAACTGCAGGGGGGTTTGGGCAAAATATGACCCATCGCCGTTTTCAGTAATTGGCATATTTTCGGTATGAAACGTCGTAATTTGAAACTGAAAATAGGTGCAGAGAGTCAAACTTCGGCTCAAAAATCACGCTCAGGAGTCAAATTTCACACATTTAGACATTTTAAAAACTGCAGGGTTGTTTGGGCAAAATATGACCCATCGCCGTTTTCAGTAATTGACATATTTTCGGTATAACAATTAGTAATTTGAAACTGAAAATAGGTGCAGAGGGTCAGAATTCGGATAAAAAATCACGCTCAGGAGTCAAATTTCCGACATTTCAGACATTTTGAAAACTGCAGAAGGGTTTGGGCAAAATATGACCCCTCGTCGTTTTCAGTAATTGGCATATTTTCGGTATGAAACTTCGTAATTTGAAACTGAAAATAGGTGCAGAGAGTCGGAATTCGGATAAAAAATCACGCTCAGGAGTCAAATTTCCGACATTTCAGACATTTTGAAAACTGCAGGGGGGTTTGGGCAAAATATGACCCATCGCGGTTTTCAGTAATTGGCATATTTTCGGTATGAAACGTCGTAATTTGAAACTGAAAATAGGTGCAGATAGTCAGACTTCGACTCAAAAATCACGCTCAGGAGTCAAATTTCACACATTTAGGACATTTTAAAAACTGCAGGGGTGTTTGGGCAAAATATGACCCATCGCCGTTTTCAGTAATTGACATATTTTCGGTATGAAACTTCGTAATTTGAAACTGAAAATAGGTGCAGAGAGTCGGAATTCAACTCAAAAATCACGCTCAGGAATCAAATTTCCGACATTTCAGACATTTTGAAAACTGCAGGGGGGTTTGGGCAAAATATGACCCATCGCGGTTTTCAGTAATTGGCATATTTTCGGTATGAAACGTCGTAATTTGAAACTGAAAATAGGTGCAGATAGACAGACTTCGACTCAAAAATCACGCTCAGGAGTCAAATTTCACACATTTAAGACATTTTAAAAACTGCAGGGGTGTTTGGGCAAAATATGACCCATCGCCGTTTTCAGTAATTGACATATTTTCGGTATAACAATTAGTAATTTGAAACTGAAAATAGGTGCAGAGGGTCAGAATTCGGCTAGAAAATCAAGCTCGGGAGTCAAATTTCCGACATTTCAGACATTTTGAAAACTGCAGGGGGGTTTGGGTAAAATATGACCCATCGCCGTTTACAGTAATTGGCATATTTTCGGTATGAAACGTGGTAATTTGAAACTGAAAATAGAAGCAGAGAGTCAGAATTCGGCTCAAAAATCACGCTCTGGAGTCAAATTTCCGACATTTCAGACATTTTGAAAACGGCAGGGGGGTTTGGGCAAAATATGATCCATCGCCGTTTTCAGTAATTGGCATATTTTCGGTATAAAAATCGTAATTTGAAACTGAAAACAGGTGCAGAGAGTCAGAATTCGGCTCAGAAATCACGCTCAGGAGTCAAATTTCCGACATTTCAGACATTTTGAAAACTGCAGGGGGGTTTGGGCAAAATATGACCCATCGCCGTTTTCAGTAATTGGCATATTTTCGGTATAAAAAGTCGTAATTTGAAACTGAAAATAGGTGCAGAGAGTCAGAATTTGGATAAAAAATCACGCCCAGGAGTCAAATTTCCGACATTTCAGACATTTTGAAAACTCCAGGGGGGTTTGGGCAAAATATGACCCATCGCCGTTTTCAGTAATTGGCATATTTTCGGTATAAAAAATCGTAATTTGAAACTGAAAATAGGTGCAGAGAGTCAGAATTCGGCTCAAAAGTCATGCTCAGGAGTCATATTTCCGACATTTCAGACATTTTGAAAACTGCAGGGTGGTTTGGGCAAAATATGACCCATCGCCGTTTTCAGTAATTGGCATATTTTCGGTATGAAACGTCGTAATTTGAAACTGAAAATAGGTGCAGAGAGTCAAACTTCGGCTCAAAAATCACGCTCAGGAGTCAAATTTCACACATTTAAGACATTTTAAAAACTGCAGGGGTGTTTGGGCAAAATATGACCCATCGCCGTTTTCAGTAATTGACATATTTTCGGTATAACAATTAGTAATTTGAAACTGAAAATAGGTGCAGAGGGTCAGAATTCGGATAAAAAATCACGCTCAGGAGTCAAATTTCCGACATTTCAGACATTTTGAAAACTGCAGAAGGGTTTGAGCAAAATATGACCCTTCGTCGTTTTCAGTAATTGGCATATTTTCGGTATGAAACTTCGTAATTTGAAACTGAAAATAGGTGCAGAGAGTCAGAATTCGGCTCAAAAATCACGCTCAGGAGCCAATTTCCGACATTTCAGACATTTTGAAAACTGCAAGGGGGGTTTGGGCAAAATATGACCCATCGCCGTTTTCAGTAATTGGCATATTCTCTGTATAAAAATTCGTGATTTGAAACTGAAAATAGGTGCAGAGAGTCAGAATTCGGCTCAAAAATCACGCTCAGGAGTCAAATTTCCGACATTTCAGACATTTTGAAAACTGAAGGGGGGTTTGGGCAAAATATGACCCATCGCCGTTTACAGTAATTGGCATATTTTCGGAATGAAACGTCGTAATTTGAAAACTGAAAATAGGTGCAGAGAGTCAGAATTCAACTCAAAAATCACGCTCAGGAGTCAAATTTCCGACATTTCAGACATTTTGAAAACTGCAGTGGGGTTTGGGCAAAATATGACCCATCGCCGTTTTCAGTAATTGGCATATTTTCGGTATAAAAAGTCGTAATTTGAAACTGAAAATATGTGCAGAGAGTCAGAATTCGGCTCAAAAATCACGCTCTGGAGTCAAATTTCCGAAATTTCGGACATTTTGGAAACTGCAGGGGGGTTTGGGCAAAATACGATCCATCGCCGTTTTCAGTAATTGGCATATTTTCGGTATAAAAAGTCGTAATTTGAAACTGAAAATAGGTGCAGAGAGTCAGAATTCGGATAAAAAATCACGCTCAGGAGTCAAATTTCCGACATTTCAGACATTTTGAAAACTGCAAGGGGGTTTGGGCAAAATATGACCCATCGCCGTTTTCAGTAATTGGCATATTTTCGGTATAAAAAGTCGTAATTTAAAACTGAAAATAGTTGCAGAGAGTCAGAATTCGGCTCAAAAGTCACGCTCAGGAGTCAAATTTCCGACATTTCAGACATTTTGAAAACTGCAGGGGGGTTTGGGCAAAATATGACCCATCGCCGTTTTCAGTAATTGGCATATTTTCGGTATGAAACGTCGTAATTTGAAACTGAAAATAGGTGCAGAGAGTCAAACTTCGGCTCAAAAATCACGCTCAGGAGTCAAATTTCACACATTTAAGACATTTTAAAAACTGCAGGGGTGTTTGGGCAAAATATGACCCATCGCCGTTTTCAGTAATTGACATAATTTCGGTATAACAACTAGTAATTTGAAACTGAAAATAGGTGCAGAGGGTCAGAATTCGGATAAAAAATCACGCTCAGGAGTCAAATTTCCGACATTTCAGACTTTGAAAACTGCAGGGGGGTTTGGGCCAAATATGACCCATCGCCGTTTACAGTAATTGGCATATTTTCGGAATGAAACGTCGTAATTTGAAAACTGAAAATAGGTGCAGAGAGTCAGAATTCAACTCAAAAATCACGCTCAGGAGTCAAATTTCCGACATTTCAGACATTTTGAAAACTGCAGGGGGGTTTGGGCAAAATATGACCCATCGCCGTTTTCAGTAATTGGCATATTTTCGGTATAAAAAGTCGTAATTTAAAACTGAAAATAGGTGCAGAGAGTCAGAATTCGGCTCAAAAGTCACGCTCAGGAGTCAAATTTCCGACATTTCAGACATTTTGAAAACTGCAGGGGGGTTTGGGCAAAATATGACCCATCGCCGTTTTCAGTAATTGGCATATTTTCGGTATGAAACGTCGTAATTTGAAACTGAAAATAGGTGCAGAGAGTCAAACTTCGGCTCAAAAATCACGCTCAGGAGTCAAATTTCACACATTTAGGACATTTTAAAAACTGCAGGGGTGTTTGGGCAAAATATGACCCATCGCCGTTTTCAGTAATTGACATATTTTCGGTATAACAATTAGTAATTTGAAGCTGAAAATAGGTGCAGAGGGTCAGAATTCGGATAAAAAATCACGCTCAGGAGTCAAATTTCCGACATTTCAGACATTTTGGAAACTGCAGGGGGGTTTGGGCAAAATATGACCCATCGCCGTTTTCAGTAATTGGCATATTTTCGGTATAAAATTCGTAATTTGAAACTGAAAATAGGTGCAGAGAGTCAGAATTCGGCTCAAAAATCACGCTCAGGAGTCAAATTTCCGACATTTCAGACCTTTTGAAAACTGCAAGGGGGGGCTTGGGCAAAATATGACCCATCGCCGTTTTCAGTAATTGGCATATTCTCGGTATAAAAAGTCGTGATTTGAAACTGAAAATAGGTGCAGAGAGTCAGAATTCGGATAAAAAATCACGCTCAGGAGTCAAATTTCCGACATTTCAGACATTTTGAAAACTGCAGGGGGGTTTGGGCAAAATATGACGTATCGTCGTTTTCAGTAATTGGCATATTTTCGGTATAAAAAGTCGTAATTTGAAACTGAAAATATGTGCAGAGAGTCAGAATTCGGCTCAAAAATCACGCTCTGGAGTCAAATTTCCGACATTTCAGACATTTTGGAAACTGCAGGGGGGTTTGGGCAAAATATGACCCATCGCCGTTTTCAGTAATTGGCATATTTTCGGTATAAAATTCGTAATTTGAAACTGAAAATAGGTGCAGAGAGTCAGAATTCGGCTCAAAAATCACGCTCAGGAGTCAAATTTCACACATTTAAGACATTTTAAAAACTGCAGGGGGGTTTGGGCAAAATATGACCCATCGCCGTTTTCAGTAATTGGCATATTTTCGGTATGAAATGTCGTAATTTAAAACTGAAAATAGGAGTAGAGAGTCAGAATTCGGCTAGAAAATCAAGCTCAGGAATCAAATTTCCGACATTTCAGACATTTTGAAAACTGCAGGGGGGTTTGGGCAAAATATGATCCATCGCCGTTTTCAGTAATTGGCATATTTTCGGTATAAAAAGTCGTAATTTGAAACTGAAAATAGGTGCAGAGAGTCAGAATTCGGCTCAGAAATCACGCTCTGGAGTCAAATTTCCGACATTTCAGACATTTTGAAAACTGCAGGGGGGTTTGAGTAAAATATGACGCATCGCCTTTTTCAGTAATTGGCATATTTTCGGTATAAAAAGTCGTAATTTGAAACTGAAAATAGGTGCAGAGAGTCAGAATTCGGCTCAAAAATCACGCTCTTGAGACAAATTTCCGACATTTCAGACATTTTGAAAACTGCAGGGGGGTTTGGGCAAAATATGACCCATCGCCGTTTTCAGTAATTGGCATATTTTCGGTATGAAACGTCGTAATTTGAAACTGAAAATAGGTGCAGAGAGTCAAACTTCGGCTCAAAAATCACGCTCAGGAGTCAAATTTCACACATTTAGGACATTTTAAAAACTGCAGGGGTGTTTGGGCAAAATATGACCCATCGCCGTTTTCAGTAATTGACATATTTTCGGTATAACAATTAGTAATTTGAAGCTGAAAATAGGTGCAGAGGGTCAGAATTCGGATAAAAAATCACGCTCAGGAGTCAAATTTCCGACATTTCAGACATTTTGAAAACTGCAGAAGGGTTTGGGCAAAATATGACCCATCGTCGTTTTCAGTAATTGGCATATTTTCGGTATGAAAGTTCGTAATTTGAAACTGAAAATAGGTGCAGAGAGTCAGAATTCGGCTAAAAAATCACGCTCAGGAGTCAAATTTCCGACATTTCAGACCTTTTGAAAACTGCAAGGGGGGCTTGGGCAAAATATGACCCATCGCCGTTTTCAGTAATTGGCATATTCTCGGTATAAAAAGTCGTGATTTGAAACTGAAAATAGGTGCAGAGAGTCAGAATTCGGATAAAAAATCACGCTCAGGAGTCAAATTTCCGACATTTCAGACATTTTGAAAACTGCAGGGGGGTTTGGGCAAAATATGACGTATCGTCGTTTTCAGTAATTGGCATATTTTCGGTATAAAAAGTCGTAATTTGAAACTGAAAATATGTGCAGAGAGTCAGAATTCGGCTCAAAAATCACGCTCTGGAGTCAAATTTCCGACATTTCAGACATTTTGGAAACTGCAGGGGGGTTTGGGCAAAATATGACCCATCGCCGTTTACAGTAATTGGCATATTTTCGGTATAAAATTCGTAATTTGAAACTGAAAATAGGTGCAGAGAGTCAGAATTCGGCTCAAAAATCACGCTCAGGAGTCAAATTTCACACATTTAAGACATTTTAAAAACTGCAGGGGGGTTTGGGCAAAATATGACCCATCGCCGTTTTCAGTAATTGGCATATTTTCGGTATGAAATGTCGTAATTTAAAACTGAAAATAGGAGTAGAGAGTCAGAATTCGGCTAGAAAATCAAGCTCAGGAATCAAATTTCCGACATTTCAGACATTTTGAAAACTGCAGGGGGGTTTGGGCAAAATATGATCCATCGCCGTTTTCAGTAATTGGCATATTTTCGGTATAAAAAGTCGTAATTTGAAACTGAAAATAGGTGCAGAGAGTCAGAATTCGGCTCAGAAATCACGCTCTGGAGTCAAATTTCCGACATTTCAGACATTTTGAAAACTGCAGGGGGGTTTGAGTAAAATATGACCCATCGCCTTTTTCAGTAATTGGCATATTTTCGGTATAAAAAGTCGTAATTTGAAACTGAAAATAGGTGCAGAGAGTCAGAATTCGGCTCAAAAATCACGCTCTTGAGACAAATTTCCGACATTTCAGACATTTTGAAAACTGCAGGGGGGTTTGGGCAAAATATGACCCATCGCCGTTTTCAGTAATTGGCATATTTTCGGTATGAAACGTCGTAATTTGAAACTGAAAATAGCTGCAGAGTCAGAATTCGGCTCAAAAATCACGGTCTGGAGTCAAATTTCCGACATTTCAGACATTTTGAAAACTGCAGGGGGGTTTGGGCAAAATATGACCCATCGCCGTTTTCAGTAATTGGCATATTTTCGGTATAAAAAGTCGTAATTTGAAACTGAAAATAGGTGCAGAGAGTCAGAATTCGGCTCAGAAATCACGCTCAGGAGTCAAATTTCCGACATTTCAGACATTTTGAAAACTGCAGGGGGGTTTGGGCAAAATATGATCCATCGCCGTTTTCAGTAATTGGCATATTTTCGGTATAAAAAGTCGTAATTTGAAACTGAAAATAGGTGCAGAGAGTCAGAATTCGGATAAAAAATCACGCTCAGGAGTCAAATTACCGACATTTCAGACATTTTGAAAACTCCAGGGGGGTTTGGGCAAAATATGACCCATCGTCGTTTTCAGTAATTGGCATATTTTCGGTATAAAAAGTCGTAATATAAAACTGAAAACAGGTGCGGAGAGTCAGAATTCGGCTCAAAAGTCACGCTCAGGAGTCAAATTTCCGACATTTCAGACATTTTGAAAACTGCAGGGGGGTTTGGGCAAAATATGACCCATCGCCGTTTTCAGTAATTGGCATATTTTCGGTATGAAACGTCGTAATTTGAAACTGAAAATAGGTGCAGAGAGTCAAACTTCGGCTCAAAAATCACGCTCAGGAGTCAAATTTCACACATTTAGACATTTTAAAAACTGCAGGGGTGTTTGGGCAAAATATGACCCATCGCCGTTTTCAGTAATTGACATATTTTCGGTATAACAATTAGTAATTTGAAACTGAAAATAGGTGCAGAGGGTCAGAATTCGGATAAAAAATCACGCTCAGGAGTCAAATTTCCGACATTTCAGACATTTTGAAAACTGCAGAAGGGTTTGGGCAAAATATGACCCCTCGTCGTTTTCAGTAATTGGCATATTTTCGGTATGAAACTTCGTAATTTGAAACTGAAAATAGGTGCAGAGAGTCAGAATTCGGATAAAAAATCACGCTCAGGAGTCAAATTTCCGACATTTCAGACATTTTGAAAACTGCAGGGGGGTTTGGGCAAAATATGACCCATCGCCGTTTACAGTAATTGGCATATTTTCGGAATGAAACGTCGTAATTTGAAAACTGAAAATAGGTGCAGAGAGTCAGAATTCAACTCAAAAATCACGCTCAGGAATCAAATTTCCGACATTTCAGACATTTTGAAAACTGCAGGGGGGTTTGGGCAAAATATGACCCATCGCGGTTTTCAGTAATTGGCATATTTTCGGTATGAAACGTCGTAATTTGAAACTGAAAATAGGTGCAGAGAGTCAAACTTCGGCTCAAAAATCACGCTCAGGAGTCAAATTTCACACATTTAGGACATTTTAAAAACTGCATGGGTGTTTGGGCAAAATATGACCCATCGCCGTTTTCAGTAATTGACATATTTTCGGTATAACAATTAGTAATTTGAAGCTGAAAATAGGTGCAGAGGGTCAGAATTCGGATAAAAAATCACGCTCAGGAGTCAAATTTCCGACATTTCAGACATTTTGAAAACTGCAGAAGGGTTTGGGCAAAATATGACCCATCGTCGTTTTCAGTAATTGGCATATTTTCGGTATGAAAGTTCGTAATTTGAAACTGAAAATAGGTGCAGAGAGTCAGAATTCGGCTCAAAAATCACGCTCAGGAGTCAAATTTCCGACATTTCAGACCTTTTGAAAACTGCAAGGGGGGTTTGGGCAAAATATGACCCATCGCCGTTTTCAGTAATTGGCATATTCTCGGTATAAAAAGTCGTGATTTGAAACTGAAAATAGGTGCAGAGAGTCAGAATTCGGATAAAAAATCACGCTCAGGAGTCAAATTTCCGACATTTCAGACATTTTGAAAACTGCAGGGGGGTTTGGGCAAAATATGACGTATCGCCGTTTTCAGTAATTGGCATATTTTCGGTATAAAAATTCGTAATTTGAAACTGAAAATATGTGCAGAGAGTCAGAATTCGGATAAAAAATCACGCTCAGGAGTCAAATTTCCGACATTTCAGACATTTTGGAAACTGCAGGGGGGTTTGGGCAAAATATGACCCATCGCCGTTTTCAGTAATTGGCATATTTTCGGTATGAAACGTCGTAATTTGAAACTGAAAATAGGTGCAGAGAGTCAAACTTCGGCTCAAAAATCACGCTCAGGAGTCAAATTTCACACATTTAGGACATTTTAAAAACTGCATGGGTGTTTGGGCAAAATATGACCCATCGCCGTTTTCAGTAATTGACATATTTTCGGTATAACAATTAGTAATTTGAAGCTGAAAATAGGTGCAGAGGGTCAGAATTCGGATAAAAAATCACGCTCAGGAGTCAAATTTCCGACATTTCAGACATTTTGAAAACTGCAGAAGGGTTTGGGCAAAATATGACCCATCGTCGTTTTCAGTAATTGGCATATTTTCGGTATGAAAGTTCGTAATTTGAAACTGAAAATAGGTGCAGAGAGTCAGAATTCGGCTCAAAAATCACGCTCAGGAGTCAAATTTCCGACATTTCAGACCTTTTGAAAACTGCAAGGGGGGTTTGGGCAAAATATGACCCATCGCCGTTGTCAGTAATTGGCATATTCTCGGTATAAAAAGTCGTGATTTGAAACTGAAAATAGGTGCAGAGAGTCAGAATTCGGATAAAAAATCACGCTCAGGAGTCAAATTTCCGACATTTCAGACATTTTGAAAACTGCAGGGGGGTTTGGGCAAAATATGACGTATCGCCGTTTTCAGTAATTGGCATATTTTCGGTATAAAAAGTCGTAATTTGAAACTGAAAATATGTGCAGAGAGTCAGAATTCGGATAAAAAATCACGCTCAGGAGTCAAATTTCCGACATTTCAGACATTTTGAAAACTGCAGGGGGGTTTGGGCAAAATATGACCCATCGCCGTTTACAGTAATTGGCATATTTTCGGAATGAAACGTCGTAATTTGAAAACTGAAAATAGGTGCAGAGAGTCAGAATTCAACTCAAAAATCACGCTCAGGAATCAAATTTCCGACATTTCAGACATTTTGAAAACTGCAGGGGGGTTTGGGCAAAATATGACCCATCGCGGTTTTCAGTAATTGGCATATTTTCGGTATGAAACGTCGTAATTTGAAACTGAAAATAGGTGCAGAGAGTCAAACTTCGGCTCAAAAATCACGCTCAGGAGTCAAATTTCACACATTTAGGACATTTTAAAAACTGCATGGGTGTTTGGGCAAAATATGACCCATCGCCGTTTTCAGTAATTGACATATTTTCGGTATAACAATTAGTAATTTGAAGCTGAAAATAGGTGCAGAGGGTCAGAATTCGGATAAAAAATCACGCTCAGGAGTCAAATTTCCGACATTTCAGACATTTTGAAAACTGCAGAAGGGTTTGGGCAAAATATGACCCATCGTCGTTTTCAGTAATTGGCATATTTTCGGTATGAAAGTTCGTAATTTGAAACTGAAAATAGGTGCAGAGAGTCAGAATTCGGCTCAAAAATCACGCTCAGGAGTCAAATTTCCGACATATCAGACCTTTTGAAAACTGCAAGGGGGGTTTGGGCAAAATATGACCCATCGCCGTTTTCAGTAATTGGCATATTCTCGGTATAAAAAGTCGTGATTTGAAACTGAAAATAGGTGCAGAGAGTCAGAATTCGGATAAAAAATCACGCTCAGGAGTCAAATTTCCGACATTTCAGACATTTTGAAAACTGCAGGGGGGTTTGGGCAAAATATGACGTATCGCCGTTTTCAGTAATTGGCATATTTTCGGTATAAAAAGTCGTAATTTGAAACTGAAAATATGTGCAGAGAGTCAGAATTCGGATAAAAAATCACGCTCAGGAGTCAAATTTCCGACATTTCAGACATTTTGGAAACTGCAGGGGGGTTTGGGCAAAATATGACCCATCGCCGTTTTCAGTAATTGGCATATTTTCGGTATGAAACGTCGTAATTTGAAACTGAAAATAGGTGCAGAGAGTCAAACTTCGGCTCAAAAATCACGCTCAGGAGTCAAATTTCACACATTTAGGACATTTTAAAAACTGCCTGGGTGTTTGGGCAAAATATGACCCATCGCCGTTTTCAGTAATTGACATATTTTCGGTATAACAATTAGTAATTTGAAGCTGAAAATAGGTGCAGAGGGTCAGAATTCGGATAAAAAATCACGCTCAGGAGTCAAATTTCCGACATTTCAGACATTTTGAAAACTGCAGAAGGGTTTGGGCAAAATATGACCCATCGTCGTTTTCAGTAATTGGCATATTTTCGGTATGAAAGTTCGTAATTTGAAACTGAAAATAGGTGCAGAGAGTCAGAATTCGGCTCAAAAATCACGCTCAGGAGTCAAATTTCCGACATTTCAGACCTTTTGAAAACTGCAAGGGGGGTTTGGGCAAAATATGACCCATCGCCGTTTTCAGTAATTGGCATATTCTCGGTATAAAAAGTCGTGATTTGAAACTGAAAATAGGTGCAGAGAGTCAGAATTCGGATAAAAAATCACGCTCAGGAGTCAAATTTCCGACATTTCAGACATTTTGAAAACTGCAGGGGGGTTTGGGCAAAATATGACGTATCGCCGTTTTCAGTAATTGGCATATTTTCGGTATAAAAAGTCGTAATTTGAAACTGAAAATATGTGCAGAGAGTCAGAATTCGGATAAAAAATCACGCTCAGGAGTCAAATTTCCGACATTTCAGACATTTTGGAAACTGCAGGGGGGTTTGGGCAAAATATGACCCATCGCCGTTTTCAGTAATTGGCATATTTTCGGTATAAAATTCGTAATTTGAAACTGAAAATAGGTGCAGAGAGTCAGAATTCGGCTCAAAAATCACGCTCAGGAGTCAAATTTCACACATTTAAGACATTTTAAAAACTGCAGGGGGGTTTGGGCAAAATATGACCCATCGCCGTTTTCAGTAATTGGCATATTTTCGGTATGAAATGTCGTAATTTAAAACTGAAAATAGGAGTAGAGAGTCAGAATTCGGCTAGAAAATCAAGCTCAGAAATCAAATTTCCGACATTTCAGACATTTTGAAAACTGCAGGGGGGTTTGAGTAAAATATGACCCATCGCCTTTTTCAGTAATTGGCATATTTTCGGTATAAAAAGTCGTAATTTGAAACTGAAAATAGGTGCAGAGAGTCAGAATTCGGCTCAAAAATCACGCTCTTGAGACAAATTTCCGACATTTCAGACATTTTGAAAACTGCAGGGGGGTTTGGGCAAAATATGACCCATCGCCGTTTTCAGTAATTGGCATATTTTCGGTATGAAACGTCGTAATTTGAAACTGAAAATAGCTGCAGAGTCAGAATTCGGCTCAAAAATCACGGTCTGGAGTCAAATTTCCGACATTTCAGACATTATGAAAACTGCAGGGGGGTTTGGGCAAAATATGACCCATCGCCGTTTTCAGTAATTGGCATATTTTCGGTATAAAAAGTCGTAATTTGAAACTGAAAATAGGTGCAGAGAGTCAGAATTCGGCTCAGAAATCACGCTCAGGAGTCAAATTTCCGACATTTCAGACATTTTGAAAACTGCAGGGGGGTTTGGGCAAAATATGATCCATCGCCGTTTTCAGTAATTGGCATATTTTCGGTATAAAAAGTCGTAATTTGAAACTGAAAATAGGTGCAGAGAGTCAGAATTCGGATAAAAAATCACGCTCAGGAGTCAAATTTCCGACATTTCAGACATTTTGAAAACTCCAGGGGGGTTTGGGCAAAATATGACCCATCGTCGTTTTCAGTAATTGGCATATTTTCGGTATAAAAAGTCGTAATTTAAAACTGAAAACAGGTGCGGAGAGTCAGAATTCGGATAAAAAATCACGCTCAGGAGTCAAATTTCCGACATTTCAGACATTTTGAAAACTGCAGAAGGGTTTGGGCAAAATATGACCCCTCGTCGTTTTCAGTAATTGGCATATTTTCGGTATGAAACTTCGTAATTTGAAACTGAAAATAGGTGCAGAGAGTCAGAATTCGGATAAAAAATCACGCTCAGGAGTCAAATTTCCGACATTTCAGACATTTTGAAAACTGCAGGGGGGTTTGGGCAAAATATGACCCATCGCCGTTTACAGTAATTGGCATATTTTCGGAATGAAACGTCGTAATTTGAAAACTGAAAATAGGTGCAGAGAGTCAGAATTCAACTCAAAAATCACGCTCAGGAATCAAATTTCCGACATTTCAGACATTTTGAAAACTGCAGGGGGGTTTGGGCAAAATATGACCCATCGCCGTTTTCAGTAATTGGCATATTTTCGGTATGAAACGTCGTAATTTGAAACTGAAAATAGGTGCAGAGAGTCAAACTTCGGCTCAAAAATCACGCTCAGGAGTCAAATTTCACACATTTAGGACATTTTAAAAACTGCATGGGTGTTTGGGCAAAATATGACCCATCGCCGTTTTCAGTAATTGACATATTTTCGGTATAACAATTAGTAATTTGAAGCTGAAAATAGGTGCAGAGGGTCAGAATTCGGATAAAAAATCACGCTCAGGAGTCAAATTTCCGACATTTCAGACATTTTGAAAACTGCAGAAGGGTTTGGGCAAAATATGACCCATCGTCGTTTTCAGTAATTGGCATATTTTCGGTATGAAAGTTCGTAATTTGAAACTGAAAATAGGTGCAGAGAGTCAGAATTCGGCTCAAAAATCACGCTCAGGAGTCAAATTTCCGACATTTCAGACCTTTTGAAAACTGCAAGGGGGGTTTGGGCAAAATATGACCCATCGCCGTTTTCAGTAATTGGCATATTCTCGGTATAAAAAGTCGTGATTTGAAACTGAAAATAGGTGCAGAGAGTCAGAATTCGGATAAAAAATCACGCTCAGGAGTCAAATTTCCGACATTTCAGACATTTTGAAAACTGCAGGGGGGTTTGGGCAAAATATGACGTATCGCCGTTTTCAGTAATTGGCATATTTTCGGTATAAAAAGTCGTAATTTGAAACTGAAAATATGTGCAGAGAGTCAGAATTCGGATAAAAAATCACGCTCAGGAGTCAAATTTCCGACATTTCAGACATTTTGGAAACTGCAGGGGGGTTTGGGCAAAATATGACCCATCGCCGTTTTCAGTAATTGGCATATTTTCGGTATGAAACGTCGTAATTTGAAACTGAAAATAGGTGCAGAGAGTCAAACTTCGGCTCAAAAATCACGCTCAGGAGTCAAATTTCACACATTTAGGACATTTTAAAAACTGCCTGGGTGTTTGGGCAAAATATGACCCATCGCCGTTTTCAGTAATTGACATATTTTCGGTATAACAATTAGTAATTTGAAGCTGAAAATAGGTGCAGAGGGTCAGAATTCGGATAAAAAATCACGCTCAGGAGTCAAATTTCCGACATTTCAGACATTTTGAAAACTGCAGAAGGGTTTGGGCAAAATATGACCCATCGTCGTTTTCAGTAATTGGCATATTTTCGGTATGAAAGTTCGTAATTTGAAACTGAAAATAGGTGCAGAGAGTCAGAATTCGGCTCAAAAATCACGCTCAGGAGTCAAATTTCCGACATTTCAGACCTTTTGAAAACTGCAAGGGGGGTTTGGGCAAAATATGACCCATCGCCGTTTTCAGTAATTGGCATATTCTCGGTATAAAAAGTCGTGATTTGAAACTGAAAATAGGTGCAGAGAGTCAGAATTCGGATAAAAAATCACGCTCAGGAGTCAAATTTCCGACATTTCAGACATTTTGAAAACTGCAGGGGGGTTTGGGCAAAATATGACGTATCGCCGTTTTCAGTAATTGGCATATTTTCGGTATAAAAAGTCGTAATTTGAAACTGAAAATATGTGCAGAGAGTCAGAATTCGGATAAAAAATCACGCTCAGGAGTCAAATTTCCGACATTTCAGACATTTTGGAAACTGCAGGGGGGTTTGGGCAAAATATGACCCATCGCCGTTTTCAGTAATTGGCATATTTTCGGTATAAAATTCGTAATTTGAAACTGAAAATAGGTGCAGAGAGTCAGAATTCGGCTCAAAAATCACGCTCAGGAGTCAAATTTCACACATTTAAGACATTTTAAAAACTGCAGGGGGGTTTGGGCAAAATATGACCCATCGCCGTTTTCAGTAATTGGCATATTTTCGGTATGAAATGTCGTAATTTAAAACTGAAAATAGGAGTAGAGAGTCAGAATTCGGCTAGAAAATCAAGCTCAGAAATCAAATTTCCGACATTTCAGACATTTTGAAAACTGCAGGGGGGTTTGAGTAAAATATGACCCATCGCCTTTTTCAGTAATTGGCATATTTTCGGTATAAAAAGTCGTAATTTGAAACTGAAAATAGGTGCAGAGAGTCAGAATTCGGCTCAAAAATCACGCTCTTGAGACAAATTTCCGACATTTCAGACATTTTGAAAACTGCAGGGGGGTTTGGGCAAAATATGACCCATCGCCGTTTTCAGTAATTGGCATATTTTCGGTATGAAACGTCGTAATTTGAAACTGAAAATAGCTGCAGAGTCAGAATTCGGCTCAAAAATCACGGTCTGGAGTCAAATTTCCGACATTTCAGACATTATGAAAACTGCAGGGGGGTTTGGGCAAAATATGACCCATCGCCGTTTTCAGTAATTGGCATATTTTCGGTATAAAAAGTCGTAATTTGAAACTGAAAATAGGTGCAGAGAGTCAGAATTCGGCTCAGAAATCACGCTCAGGAGTCAAATTTCCGACATTTCAGACATTTTGAAAACTGCAGGGGGGTTTGGGCAAAATATGATCCATCGCCGTTTTCAGTAATTGGCATATTTTCTGTATAAAAAGTCGTAATTTGAAACTGAAAATAGGTGCAGAGAGTCAGAATTCGGATAAAAAATCACGCTCAGGAGTCAAATTTCCGACATTTCAGACATTTTGAAAACTCCAGGGGGGTTTGGGCAAAATATGACCCATCGTCGTTTTCAGTAATTGGCATATTTTCGGTATAAAAAGTCGTAATTTAAAACTGAAAACAGGTGCGGAGAGTCAGAATTCGGATAAAAAATCACGCTCAGGAGTCAAATTTCCGACATTTCAGACATTTTGAAAACTGCAGAAGGGTTTGGGCAAAATATGACCCCTCGTCGTTTTCAGTAATTGGCATATTTTCGGTATGAAACTTCGTAATTTGAAACTGAAAATAGGTGCAGAGAGTCAGAATTCGGATAAAAAATCACGCTCAGGAGTCAAATTTCCGACATTTCAGACATTTTGAAAACTGCAGGGGGGTTTGGGCAAAATATGACCCATCGCCGTTTACAGTAATTGGCATATTTTCGGAATGAAACGTCGTAATTTGAAAACTGAAAATAGGTGCAGAGAGTCAGAATTCAACTCAAAAATCACGCTCAGGAATCAAATTTCCGACATTTCAGACATTTTGAAAACTGCAGGGGGGTTTGGGCAAAATATGACCCATCGCCGTTTTCAGTAATTGGAATATTTTCGGTATGAAACGTCGTAATTTGAAACTGAAAATAGGTGCAGAGAGTCAAACTTCGGCTCAAAAATCACGCTCAGGAGTCAAATTTCACACATTTAGGACATTTTAAAAACTGCATGGGTGTTTGGGCAAAATATGACCCATCGCCGTTTTCAGTAATTGACATATTTTCGGTATAACAATTAGTAATTTGAAGCTGAAAATAGGTGCAGAGGGTCAGAATTCGGATAAAAAATCACGCTCAGGAGTCAAATTTCCGACATTTCAGACATTTTGAAAACTGCAGAAGGGTTTGGGCAAAATATGACCCATCGTCGTTTTCAGTAATTGGCATATTTTCGGTATGAAAGTTCGTAATTTGAAACTGAAAATAGGTGCAGAGAGTCAGAATTCGGCTCAAAAATCACGCTCAGGAGTCAAATTTCCGACATTTCAGACCTTTTGAAAACTGCAAGGGGGGTTTGGGCAAAATATGACCCATCGCCGTTTTCAGTAATTGGCATATTCTCGGTATAAAAAGTCGTGATTTGAAACTGAAAATAGGTGCAGAGAGTCAGAATTCGGATAAAAAATCACGCTCAGGAGTCAAATTTCCGACATTTCAGACATTTTGAAAACTGCAGGGGGGTTTGGGCAAAATATGACGTATCGCCGTTTTCAGTAATTGGCATATTTTCGGTATAAAAAGTCGTAATTTGAAACTGAAAATATGTGCAGAGAGTCAGAATTCGGATAAAAAATCACGCTCAGGAGTCAAATTTCCGACATTTCAGACATTTTGGAAACTGCAGGGGGGTTTGGGCAAAATATGACCCATCGCCGTTTTCAGTAATTGGCATATTTTCGGTATGAAACGTCGTAATTTGAAACTGAAAATAGGTGCAGAGAGTCAAACTTCGGCTCAAAAATCACGCTCAGGAGTCAAATTTCACACATTTAGGACATTTTAAAAACTGCATGGGTGTTTGGGCAAAATATGACCCATCGCCGTTTTCAGTAATTGACATATTTTCGGTATAACAATTAGTAATTTGAAGCTGAAAATAGGTGCAGAGGGTCAGAATTCGGATAAAAAATCACGCTCAGGAGTCAAATTTTCGACATTTCAGACATTTTGAAAACTGCAGAAGGGTTTGGGCAAAATATGACCCATCGTCGTTTTCAGTAATTGGCATATTTTCGGTATGAAAGTTCGTAATTTGAAACTGAAAATAGGTGCAGAGAGTCAGAATTCGGCTCAAAAATCACGCTCAGGAGTCAAATTTCCGACATTTCAGACCTTTTGAAAACTGCAAGGGGGGTTTGGGCAAAATATGACCCATCGCCGTTTTCAGTAATTGGCATATTCTCGGTATAAAAAGTCGTGATTTGAAACTGAAAATAGGTGCAGAGAGTCAGAATTCGGATAAAAAATCACGCTCAGGAGTCAAATTTCCGACATTTCAGACATTTTGAAAACTGCAGGGGGGTTTGGGCAAAATATGACGTATCGCCGTTTTCAGTAATTGGCATATTTTCGGTATAAAAAGTCGTAATTTGAAACTGAAAATATGTGCAGAGAGTCAGAATTCGGATAAAAAATCACGCTCAGGAGTCAAATTTCCGACATTTCAGACATTTTGGAAACTGCAGGGGGGTTTGGGCAAAATATGACCCATCGCCGTTTTCAGTAATTGGCATATTTTCGGTATAAAATTCGTAATTTGAAACTGAAAATAGGTGCAGAGAGTCAGAATTCGGCTCAAAAATCACGCTCAGGAGTCAAATTTCACACATTTAAGACATTTTAAAAACTGCAGGGGGGTTTGGGCAAAATATGACCCATCGCCGTTTTCAGTAATTGGCATATTTTCGGTATGAAATGTCGTAATTTAAAACTGAAAATAGGAGTAGAGAGTCAGAATTCGGCTAGAAAATCAAGCTCAGAAATCAAATTTCCGACATTTCAGACATTTTGAAAACTGCAGGGGGGTTTGAGTAAAATATGACCCATCGCCTTTTTCAGTAATTGGCATATTTTCGGTATAAAAAGTCGTAATTTGAAACTGAAAATAGGTGCAGAGAGTCAGAATTCGGCTCAAAAATCACGCTCTTGAGACAAATTTCCGACATTTCAGACATTTTGAAAACTGCAGGGGGGTTTGGGCAAAATATGACCCATCGCCGTTTTCAGTAATTGGCATATTTTCGGTATGAAACGTCGTAATTTGAAACTGAAAATAGCTGCAGAGTCAGAATTCGGCTCAAAAATCACGGTCTGGAGTCAAATTTCCGACATTTCAGACATTATGAAAACTGCAGGGGGGTTTGGGCAAAATATGACCCATCGCCGTTTTCAGTAATTGGCATATTTTCGGTATAAAAAGTCGTAATTTGAAACTGAAAATAGGTGCAGAGAGTCAGAATTCGGCTCAGAAATCACGCTCAGGAGTCAAATTTCCGACATTTCAGACATTTTGAAAACTGCAGGGGGGTTTGGGCAAAATATGATCCATCGCCGTTTTCAGTAATTGGCATATTTTCGGTATAAAAAGTCGTAATTTGAAACTGAAAATAGGTGCAGAGAGTCAGAATTCGGATAAAAAATCACGCTCAGGAGTCAAATTTCCGACATTTCAGACATTTTGAAAACTCCAGGGGGGTTTGGGCAAAATATGACCCATCGTCGTTTTCAGTAATTGGCATATTTTCGGTATAAAAAGTCGTAATTTAAAACTGAAAACAGGTGCGGAGAGTCAGAATTCGGCTCAAAAGTCACGCTCAGGAGTCAAATTTCCGACATTTCAGACATTTTGAAAACTGCAGGGGGGTTTGGGCAAAATATGACCCATCGCCGTTTTCAGTAATTGGCATATTTTCGGTATGAAACGTCGTAATTTGAAACTGAAAATAGGTGCAGAGAGTCAAACTTCGGCTCAAAAATCACGCTTAGGAGTCAAATTTCACACATTTAGACATTTTAAAAACTGCAGGGGTGTTTGGGCAAAATATGACCTATCGCCGTTTTCAGTAATTGACATATTTTCGGTATAACAATTAGTAATTTGAAACTGAAAATAGGTGCAGAGGGTCAGAATTCGGATAAAAAATCACGCTCAGGAGTCAAATTTCCGACATTTCAGACATTTTGAAAACTGCAGAAGGGTTTGGGCAAAATATGACCCCTCGTCGTTTTCAGTAATTGGCATATTTTCGGTATGAAACTTCGTAATTTGAAACTGAAAATAGATGCAGAGAGTCAGAATTCGGATAAAAAATCACGCTCAGGAGTCAAATTTCCGACATTTCAGACATTTTGAAAACTGCAGGGGGGTTTGGGCAAAATATGACCCATCGACGTTTACAGTAATTGGCATATTTTCGGAATGAAACGTCGTAATTTGAAAACTGAAAATAGGTGCAGAGAGTCAGAATTCAACTCAAAAATCACGCTCAGGAATCAAATTTCCGACATTTCAGACATTTTGAAAACTGCAGGGGGGTTTGGGCAAAATATGACCCATCGCGGTTTTCAGTAATTGGCATATTTTCGGTATGAAACGTCGTAATTTGAAACTGAAAATAGGTGCAGAGAGTCAGACTTCGGCTCAAAAATCACGCTCAGGAGTCAAATTTCACACATTTAAGACATTTTAAAAACTGCAGGGGTGTTTGGGCAAAATATGACCCATCGCCGTTTTCAGTAATTGACATATTTTCGGTATAACAATTAGTAATTTGAAACTGAAAATAGGTGCAGAGGGTCAGAATTCGGCTAGAAAATCAAGCTCGGGAGTCAAATTTCCGACATTTCAGACATTTTGAAAACTGCAGGGGGGTTTGGGTAAAATATGACCCATCGCCGTTTACAGTAATTGGCATATTTTCGGTATGAAACGTGGTAATTTGAAACTGAAAATAGAAGCAGAGAGTCAGAATTCGGCTCAAAAATCACGCTCTGGAGTCAAATTTCCGACATTTCAGACATTTTGAAAACGGCAGGGGGGTTTGGGCAAAATATGATCCATCGCCGTTTTCAGTAATTGGCATATTTTCGGTATAAAAATCGTAATTTGAAACTGAAAACAGGTGCAGAGAGTCAGAATTCGGCTCAGAAATCACGCTCAGGAGTCAAATTTCCGACATTTCAGACATTTTGAAAACTGCAGGGGGGTTTGGGCAAAATATGACCCATCGCCGTTTTCAGTAATTGGCATATTTTCGGTATAAAAAGTCGTAATTTGAAACTGAAAATAGGTGCAGAGAGTCAGAATTTGGATAAAAAATCACGCCCAGGAGTCAAATTTCCGACATTTCAGACATTTTGAAAACTCCAGGGGGGTTTGGGCAAAATATGACCCATCGCCGTTTTCAGTAATTGGCATATTTTCGGTATAAAAAATCGTAATTTGAAACTGAAAATAGGTGCAGAGAGTCAGAATTCGGCTCAAAAGTCATGCTCAGGAGTCATATTTCCGACATTTCAGACATTTTGAAAACTGCAGGGTGGTTTGGGCAAAATATGACCCATCGCCGTTTTCAGTAATTGGCATATTTTCGGTATGAAACGTCGTAATTTGAAACTGAAAATAGGTGCAGAGAGTCAGAATTCGTCTCAAAAATCACGCTCAGGAGTCAAATTTCACACATTTAAGACATTTTAAAAACTGCAGGGGTGTTTGGGCAAAATATGAACCATCGCCGTTTTCAGTAATTGGCATATTTTCGGTATAACAATTAGTAATTTGAAACTGAAAATAGGTGCAGAGGGTCAGAATTCGGATAAAAAATCACGCTCAGGAGTCAAATTTCCGACATTTCAGACATTTTGAAAACTGAAGGTGGGTTTGGGCAAAATATGACCCATCGCCGTTTTCAGTAATTGGCATATTTTCGGTGTAAAAAGTCGTAATTTGAAACTGAAAATAGGTGCAGAGAGCCAGAATTCGGATAAAAAATCACGCTCAGGAGTCAAATTTCCGACATTTCAGACATTTTGAAAACTGCAGGAGGGTTTGGGCAAAATATGACCCATCGCCGTTTACAGTAATTGGCATATTTTCGGTATGAAACGTCGTAATTTGAAACTGAAAATAGGTGCAGAGTGTCAGATTTCGGCTCAAAAATCACGCTCAGGAGTGAAATTTCCGACATTTCAGACATTTTGAAAACTGCAGGGGGGTTTGGGCAAAATATGACCCATCGCCGTTTTCAGTAATTTGCATATTTTCGGTATAAAATGTCGTAATTTGAAACTGAAAATAGGTGCAGAGAGTCAGAATTCGGATAAAAAATCACGCTCAGGAGTCAAATTTCCGACATTTCAGACATTTTGAAAACTGCAGGGGGGTTTGGGCAAAATGCGACCCATCGCCGTTTACAGTAATTGGCATATAATTGGCATATAAAACGTCGTAATTTGAAACTGAAAATAGGTGCAGAGAGTCAGAATTCGGATAAAAAAATCACGCTCAGGAGTCAAATTTCCGACATTTCAGACATTTTAAAAACTGCAGGGGGGTTTGGGCAAAATATGACCCATCGCTGTTTTCAGTGATTGGCATATTTTCTGTATGAAACGTCGTAATTTGAATCTGAAAATAGGTGCAGAGAGTCAGAATTCGGATAAAAAATCACGCTCAGGAATCAAATTTCCGACATTTCAGACATTTTGAAAACTGCAAGGGGGTTTGGGCAAAATATGACCCATCGCCGTTTACAGTAATTGGCATATTTTCGGTTTAAAAAGTCATAATTTGAAACTGAAAATAGGTGCAGAGAGTCAGAATTCGGCTCAAAAATCACGCTCAGGAGACAAATTTCAGACATTTCAGATATTTTGAAAACTGAAGGGGGGTTTGGGCAAAATATGACCCATCGCCGTTTTCAGTAATTGGCATATTTTCGGTATGAAACGTCGTAATTTGAAACTGAAAATAGGTGCAGAGAGTCAGAATTCGGCTCAAAAATCTCGCTCAGGAGTCAAATTTCCGACATTTTAGACATTTTTGAAAACTGCAGGGGGGTTTGGGCAAAATATGACCCATCGTTGTTTACAGTAATTGGCATATTTTCAGTATGAAACATCGTAATTTGAAACTGAAAATAGGTGCAGAGAGTCAGAATTCGGCTCAAAAATAACGCTCATTAGTCAAATTTCCGACGTTTCACACATTTAAAAAACTGCAGGGGGGTTTGAGCAAAACATGACCCATCGCTGTTTTCAGTAATTGGCATATTTTCGGTATGAAACGTCGTAATTTGAAACTGAAAATAGGTACAGAGAGTCGGAATTCGGCTCAAAAATCACGCTCAGGAGTCAAATTTCTGACATTTCAGACATTTTGAAAACTGCAGGGGGCTTTGGGCAAAATATGACCCATCGCCGTTTACAGTAATTGGCATATTTTTAATATAAAAAGTCGTAATTTGAAACTGAAAATAGGTGCAGAGACTCAGAATTTGGATAAAAAAAACCCGCTCAGGAGTCAAATTTCCGACATTTCAGACCTTTTGAAAACTGCAGGGGGGTTTGGGCAAAATATAACCCATCGCCGTTTTCAGTAATTGGCATATTTTCGGTATGAAACGTCGTAATTTGAATCTGAAAATAGGTGCAGAGAGTCAGAATTCGGATAAAAAATCACGCTCAGGAATCAAATTTCCGACATTTGAGACATTTTGAAAACTGCAAGGGGGTTTGGGCAAAATATGACCCATCACCGTTTACAGTAATTGGCATATTTTCGGTATGAAACGTCATAATTTGAAACTGAAAATAGGTGCAGAGAGTCAGAATTCGGATACAAAATCACGCTCAGGAGTCAAATTTCCGACATTTCAGCCATTTTAAAAACTGCAGGGGGGTTTGGGCAAAATATGACCCATCGCAGTTTTCAGTAATTGGCATATTTTCGGTATGAAACGTCGTAATTTGAAACTGAAAATAGGTGCAGAGAGTCAGAATTCGGCTCAAAAATCACGCTCTGGAGTCAAATTTCCGACATTTGAGACATTTTGAAAACAGCAGGGTGGTTTGGGCAAAATATGACCCATCGCCGTTTTCAGTAATTGGCATATTTTCGGTATAAAAAGTCGTAATTTGAAACTGAAAATAGGTGCAGAGAGTCAGAATTCGTATAAAAAATCACGCTCAGGAGACAAATTTCCGACATTTCAGACATTTTGAAAACTGCAGGGGGGTTTGGGCAAAATATGACCCATCGCCGTTTTCAGTATTTGGCATATTTTCGGTATAAAATTCGTAATTTAAAACTGAAAATAGGTGCAGAGAGTCAGAATTCGGATAAAAAAACACGCTCAGGAGACAAATTTCCGACATTTCATACATTTTGAAAACTGCAGGGGGGTTTGGGCAAAATATGACCCATCGCCGTTTTCAGTATTTGGCATATTTTCGGTATAAAATTCGTAATTTGAAACTGAAAATAGGTGCAGAGAGTCAGAATTCGGCTCAGAAATCACGCTCAGGAGTCAAATTTCCGACATTTCAGACATTTTGAAAACTGCAGGGGGGTTTGGGCAAAATATGACCCATCGCCGTTTTTAGTAATTGGCATATTTTCGGTATAAAAAGTCGTAATTTGAAACTGAAAATAGGTGCAGAGAGTCAGAATTCGGATAAAAAATCACGCTCAGGAGTCAAATTTCCGACATTTCAGACATTTTGAAAACTCCAGGGGGGTTTGGGCAAAATATGACCCATCGCCGTTTTCAGTAATTGGCATATTTTCGGTATAAAAAGTCGTAATTTGAAACTGAAAATAGGTGCAGAGAGTCAGAATTCGGCTCAAAAGTCACGCTCAGGAGTCAAATTTCCGACATTTCAGACATTTTGAAAACTGCAGGGGGGTTTGGGCAAAATATGACCCATCGCCGTTTTCAGTAATTGGCATATTTTCGGTATAAAAAGTCGTAATTTGAAACTGAAAATAGGTGCAGAGAGTCAGAATTTGGATAAAAAATCACGCCCAGGAGTCAAATTTCCGACATTTCAGACATTTTGAAAACTCCAGGGGGGTTTGGGCAAAATATGACCCATCGCCGTTTTCAGTAATTGGCATATTTTCGGTATAAAAAATCGTAATTTGAAACTGAAAATAGGTGCAGAGAGTCAGAATTCGGCTCAAAAGTCATGCTCAGGAGTCATATTTCCGACATTTCAGACATTTTGAAAACTGCAGGGTGGTTTGGGCAAAATATGACCCATCGCCGTTTTCAGTAATTGGCATATTTTCGGTATGAAACGTCGTAATTTGAAACTGAAAATAGGTGCAGAGAGTCAGAATTCGTCTCAAAAATCACGCTCAGGAGTCAAATTTCACACATTTAAGACATTTTAAAAACTGCAGGGGTGTTTGGGCAAAATATGAACCATCGCCGTTTTCAGTAATTGGCATATTTTCGGTATAACAATTAGTAATTTGAAACTGAAAATAGGTGCAGAGGGTCAGAATTCGGATAAAAAATCACGCTCAGGAGTCAAATTTCCGACATTTCAGACATTTTGAAAACTGCAGGGGGGTTTGGTCAAAATATGAACCATCGCCGTTTTCAGTAATTGGCATATTTTCGGTATGAAACGTCGTAATTTGAAACTGAAAATAGGTGCAGAGAGTCAGAATTCGGCTCAAAAATCACGCTCAGGAGTCAAATTTCCGACATTTCAGACATTTTGAAAACTGAAGGTGGGTTTGGGCAAAATATGACCCATCGCCGTTTTCAGTGATTGGCATATTTTCGGTGTAAAAAGTCGTAATTTGAAACTGAAAATAGGTGCAGAGAGCCAGAATTCGGATAAAAAATCACGCTCAGGAGTCAAATTTCCGACATTTCAGACATTTTGAAAACTGCAGGAGGGTTTGGGCAAAATATGACCCATCGCCGTTTACAGTAATTGGCATATTTTCGGTATGAAACGTCGTAATTTGAAACTGAAAATAGGTGCAGAGTGTCAGATTTCGGCTCAAAAATCACGCTCAGGAGTGAAATTTCCGACATTTCAGACATTTTGAAAACCGCAGGGGGGTTTGGGCAAAATATGACCCATCGCCGTTTTCAGTAATTTGCATATTTTCGGTATAAAATGTCGTAATTTGAAACTGAAAATAGGTGCAGAGAGTCAGAATTCGGATAAAAAATCACGCTCAGGAGTCAAATTTCCGACATTTCAGACATTTTGAAAACTGCAGGGGGGTTTGGGCAAAATGCGACCCATCGCCGTTTACAGTAATTGGCATATAATTGGCATATAAAACGTCGTAATTTGAAACTGAAAATAGGTGCAGAGAGTCAGAATTCGGATAAAAAAATCACGCTCAGGAGTCAAATTTCCGACATTTCAGACATTTTGAAAACTGCAGGGGGGTTTGGGCAAAATATGACCCATCGCCGTTTTCAGTAATTGGCATATTTTCGGTATAAAAAGTCGTAATTTGAAACTGAAAATAGGTGCAGAGAGTCAGAATTTGGATAAAAAATCACGCCCAGGAGTCAAATTTCCGACATTTCAGACATTTTGAAAACTCCAGGGGGGTTTGGGCAAAATATGACCCATCGCCGTTTTCAGTAATTGGCATATTTTCGGTATAAAAAATCGTAATTTGAAACTGAAAATAGGTGCAGAGAGTCAGAATTCGGCTCAAAAGTCATGCTCAGGAGTCATATTTCCGACATTTCAGACATTTTGAAAACTGCAGGGTGGTTTGGGCAAAATATGACCCATCGCCGTTTTCAGTAATTGGCATATTTTCGGTATGAAACGTCGTAATTTGAAACTGAAAATAGGTGCAGAGAGTCAGAATTCGTCTCAAAAATCACGCTCAGGAGTCAAATTTCACACATTTAAGACATTTTAAAAACTGCAGGGGTGTTTGGGCAAAATATGAACCATCGCCGTTTTCAGTAATTGGCATATTTTCGGTATAACAATTAGTAATTTGAAACTGAAAATAGGTGCAGAGGGTCAGAATTCGGATAAAAAATCACGCTCAGGAGTCAAATTTCCGACATTTCAGACATTTTGAAAACTGAAGGTGGGTTTGGGCAAAATATGACCCATCGCCGTTTTCAGTAATTGGCATATTTTCGGTGTAAAAAGTCGTAATTTGAAACTGAAAATAGGTGCAGAGAGCCAGAATTCGGATAAAAAATCACGCTCAGGAGTCAAATTTCCGACATTTCAGACATTTTGAAAACTGCAGGAGGGTTTGGGCAAAATATGACCCATCGCCGTTTACAGTAATTGGCATATTTTCGGTATGAAACGTCGTAATTTGAAACTGAAAATAGGTGCAGAGTGTCAGATTTCGGCTCAAAAATCACGCTCAGGAGTGAAATTTCCGACATTTCAGACATTTTGAAAACTGCAGGGGGGTTTGGGCAAAATATGACCCATCGCCGTTTTCAGTAATTTGCATATTTTCGGTATAAAATGTCGTAATTTGAAACTGAAAATAGGTGCAGAGAGTCAGAATTCGGATAAAAAATCACGCTCAGGAGTCAAATTTCCGACATTTCAGACATTTTGAAAACTGCAGGGGGGTTTGGGCAAAATGCGACCCATCGCCGTTTACAGTAATTGGCATATAATTGGCATATAAAACGTCGTAATTTGAAACTGAAAATAGGTGCAGAGAGTCAGAATTCGGATAAAAAAATCACGCTCAGGAGTCAAATTTCCGACATTTCAGACATTTTAAAAACTGCAGGGGGGTTTGGGCAAAATATGACCCATCGCTGTTTTCAGTGATTGGCATATTTTCTGTATGAAACGTCGTAATTTGAATCTGAAAATAGGTGCAGAGAGTCAGAATTCGGATAAAAAATCACGCTCAGGAATCAATTTCCGACATTTCAGACATTTTGAAAACTGCAAGGGGGTTTGGGCAAAATATGACCCATCGCCGTTTACAGTAATTGGCATATTTTCGGTTTAAAAAGTCATAATTTGAAACTGAAAATAGGTGCAGAGAGTCAGAATTCGGCTCAAAAATCACGCTCAGGAGACAAATTTCAGACATTTCAGATATTTTGAAAACTGAAGGGGGGTTTGGGCAAAATATGACCCATCGCCGTTTTCAGTAATTGGCATATTTTCGGTATGAAACGTCGTAATTTGAAACTGAAAATAGGTGCAGAGAGTCAGAATTCGGCTCAAAAATCTCGCTCAGGAGTCAAATTTCCGACATTTTAGACATTTTTGAAAACTGCAGGGGGGTTTGGGCAAAATATGACCCATCGTTGTTTACAGTAATTGGCATATTTTCAGTATGAAACATCGTAATTTGAAACTGAAAATAGGTGCAGAGAGTCAGAATTCGGCTCAAAAATAACGCTCATTAGTCAAATTTCCGACGTTTCACACATTTAAAAAACTGCAGGGGGGTTTGAGCAAAACATGACCCATCGCTGTTTTCAGTAATTGGCATATTTTCGGTATGAAACGTCGTAATTTGAAACTGAAAATAGGTACAGAGAGTCGGAATTCGGCTCAAAAATCACGCTCAGGAGTCAAATTTCTGACATTTCAGACATTTTGAAAACTGCAGGGGGCTTTGGGCAAAATATGACCCATCGCCGTTTACAGTAATTGGCATATTTTTAATATAAAAAGTCGTAATTTGAAACTGAAAATAGGTGCAGAGACTCAGAATTTGGATAAAAAAAACCCGCTCAGGAGTCAAATTTCCGACATTTCAGACCTTTTGAAAACTGCAGGGGGGTTTGGGCAAAATATAACCCATCGCCGTTTTCAGTAATTGGCATATTTTCGGTATGAAACGTCGTAATTTGAATCTGAAAATAGGTGCAGAGAGTCAGAATTCGGATAAAAAATCACGCTCAGGAATCAAATTTCCGACATTTGAGACATTTTGAAAACTGCAAGGGGGTTTGGGCAAAATATGACCCATCACCGTTTACAGTAATTGGCATATTTTCGGTATGAAACGTCATAATTTGAAACTGAAAATAGGTGCAGAGAGTCAGAATTCGGATACAAAATCACGCTCAGGAGTCAAATTTCCGACATTTCAGCCATTTTAAAAACTGCAGGGGGGTTTGGGCAAAATATGACCCATCGCAGTTTTCAGTAATTGGCATATTTTCGGTATGAAACGTCGTAATTTGAAACTGAAAATAGGTGCAGAGAGTCAGAATTCGGCTCAAAAATCACGCTCTGGAGTCAAATTTCCGACATTTGAGACATTTTGAAAACAGCAGGGTGGTTTGGGCAAAATATGACCCATCGCCGTTTTCAGTAATTGGCATATTTTCGGTATAAAAAGTCGTAATTTGAAACTGAAAATAGGTGCAGAGAGTCAGAATTCGTATAAAAAATCACGCTCAGGAGACAAATTTCCGACATTTCAGACATTTTGAAAACTGCAGGGGGGTTTGGGCAAAATATGACCCATCGCCGTTTTCAGTATTTGGCATATTTTCGGTATAAAATTCGTAATTTAAAACTGAAAATAGGTGCAGAGAGTCAGAATTCGGATAAAAAATCACGCTCAGGAGACAAATTTCCGACATTTCATACATTTTGAAAACTGCAGGGGGGTTTGGGCAAAATATGACCCATCGCCGTTTTCAGTATTTGGCATATTTTCGGTATAAAATTCGTAATTTGAAACTGAAAATAGGTGCAGAGAGTCAGAATTCGGCTCAGAAATCACGCTCAGGAGTCAAATTTCCGACATTTCAGACATTTTGAAAACTGCAGGGGGGTTTGGGCAAAATATGACCCATCGCCGTTTTTAGTAATTGGCATATTTTCGGTATAAAAAGTGGTAATTTGAAACTGAAAATAGGTGCAGAGAGTCAGAATTCGGATAAAAAATCACGCTCAGGAGTCAAATTTCCGACATTTCAGACATTTTGAAAACTCCAGGGGGGTTTGGGCAAAATATGACCCATCGCCGTTTTCAGTAATTGGCATATTTTCGGTATAAAAAGTCGTAATTTGAAACTGAAAATAGGTGCAGAGAGTCAGAATTCGGCTCAAAAGTCACGCTCAGGAGTCAAATTTCCGACATTTCAGACATTTTGAAAACTGCAGGGGGGTTTGGGCAAAATATGACCCATCGCCGTTTTCAGTAATTGGCATATTTTCGGTATAAAAAGTTGTAATTTGAAACTGAAAATAGGTGCAGAGAGTCAGAATTTGGATAAAAAATCACGCCCAGGAGTCAAATTTCCGACATTTCAGACATTTTGAAAACTCCAGGGGGGTTTGGGCAAAATATGACCCATCGCCGTTTTCAGTAATTGGCATATTTTCGGTATAAAAAATCGTAATTTGAAACTGAAAATAGGTGCAGAGAGTCAGAATTCGGCTCAAAAGTCATGCTCAGGAGTCATATTTCCGACATTTCAGACATTTTGAAAACTGCAGGGTGGTTTGGGCAAAATATGACCCATCGCCGTTTTCAGTAATTGGCATATTTTCGGTATGAAACGTCGTAATTTGAAACTGAAAATAGGTGCAGAGAGTCAGAATTCGTCTCAAAAATCACGCTCAGGAGTCAAATTTCACACATTTAAGACATTTTAAAAACTGCAGGGGTGTTTGGGCAAAATATGAACCATCGCCGTTTTCAGTAATTGGCATATTTTCGGTATAACAATTAGTAATTTGAAACTGAAAATAGGTGCAGAGGGTCAGAATTCGGATAAAAAATCACGCTCAGGAGTCAAATTTCCGACATTTCAGACATTTTGAAAACTGCAGGGGGGTTTGGTCAAAATATGATCCATCGCCGTTTTCAGTAATTGGCATATTTTCGGTATGAAACGTCGTAATTTGAAACTGAAAATAGGTGCAGAGAGTCAGAATTCGGCTCAAAAATCACGCTCAGGAGTCAAATTTCCGACATTTCAGACATTTTGAAAACTGAAGGTGGGTTTGGGCAAAATATGACCCATCGCCGTTTTCAGTGATTGGCATATTTTCGGTGTAAAAAGTCGTAATTTGAAACTGAAAATAGGTGCAGAGAGCCAGAATTCGGATAAAAAATCACGCTCAGGAGTCAAATTTCCGACATTTCAGACATTTTGAAAACTGCAGGAGGGTTTGGGCAAAATATGACCCATCGCCGTTTACAGTAATTGGCATATTTTCGGTATGAAACGTCGTAATTTGAAACTGAAAATAGGTGCAGAGTGTCAGATTTCGGCTCAAAAATCACGCTCAGGAGTGAAATTTCCGACATTTCAGACATTTTGAAAACCGCAGGGGGGTTTGGGCAAAATATGACCCATCGCCGTTTTCAGTAATTTGCATATTTTCGGTATAAAATGTCGTAATTTGAAACTGAAAATAGGTGCAGAGAGTCAGAATTCGGATAAAAAATCACGCTCAGGAGTCAAATTTCCGACATTTCAGACATTTTGAAAACTGCAGGGGGGTTTGGGCAAAATGCGACCCATCGCCGTTTACAGTAATTGGCATATAATTGGCATATAAAACGTCGTAATTTGAAACTGAAAATAGGTGCAGAGAGTCAGAATTCGGATAAAAAAATCACGCTCAGGAGTCAAATTTCCGACATTTCAGACATTTTAAAAACTGCAGGGGGGTTTGGGCAAAATATGACCCATCGCTGTTTTCAGTGATTGGCATATTTTCTGTATGAAACGTCGTAATTTGAATCTGAAAATAGGTGCAGAGAGTCAGAATTCGGATAAAAAATCACGCTCAGGAATCAAATTTCCGACATTTCAGACATTTTGAAAACTGCAAGGGGGTTTGGGCAAAATATGACCCATCGCCGTTTACAGTAATTGGCATATTTTCGGTTTAAAAAGTCATAATTTGAAACTGAAAATAGGTGCAGAGAGTCAGAATTCGGCTCAAAAATCACGCTCAGGAGACAAATTTCAGACATTTCAGATATTTTGAAAACTGAAGGGGGGTTTGGGCAAAATATGACCCATCGCCGTTTTCAGTAATTGGCATATTTTCGGTATGAAACGTCGTAATTTGAAACTGAAAATAGGTGCAGAGAGTCAGAATTCGGCTCAAAAATCTCGCTCAGGAGTCAAATTTCCGACATTTCAGACATTTTTGAAAACTGCAGGGGGGTTTGGGCAAAATATGACCCATCGTTGTTTACAGTAATTGGCATATTTTCAGTATGAAACATCGTAATTTGAAACTGAAAATAGGTGCAGAGAGTCAGAATTCGGCTCAAAAATAACGCTCATTAGTCAAATTTCCGACATTTCACACATTTAAAAAACTGCAGGGGGGTTTGAGCAAAACATGACCCATCGCTGTTTTCAGTAATTGGCATATTTTCGGTATGAAACGTCGTAATTTGAAACTGAAAATAGGTACAGAGAGTCGGAATTCGGCTCAAAAATCACGCTCAGGAGTCCAATTTCTGACATTTCTGACATTTTGAAAACTGCAGGGGGCTTTGGGCAAAATATGACCCATCGCCGTTTACAGTAATTGGCATATTTTTAATATAAAAAGTCGTAATTTGAAACTGAAAATAGGTGCAGAGACTCAGAATTTGGATAAAAAAAACCCGCTCAGGAGTCAAATTTCCGATATTTCAGACCTTTTGAAAACTGCAGGGGGGTTTGGGCAAAATATGACCCATCGACGTTTTCAGTAATTGGCATATTTTCGGTATGAAACGTCGTAATTTGAATCTGAAAATAGGTGCAGAGAGTCAGAATTCGGATAAAAAATCACGCTCAGGAATCAAATTTCCGACATTTGAGACATTTTGAAAACTGCAAGGGGGTTTGGGCAAAATATGACCCATCACCGTTTACAGTAATTGGCATATTTTCGGTATGAAACGTCATAATTTGAAACTGAAAATAGGTGCAGAGAGTCAGAATTCGGATACAAAATCACGCTCAGGAGTCAAATTTCCGACATTTCAGCCATTTTAAAAACTGCAGGGGGTTTGGGCAAAATATGACCCATCGCAGTTTTCAGTAATTGGCATATTTTCGGTATGAAACGTCGTAATTTGAAACTGAAAATAGGTGCAGAGAGTCAGAATTCGGCTCAAAAATCACGCTCTGGAGTCAAATTTCCGACATTTGAGACATTTTGAAAACAGCAGGGTGGTTTGGGCAAAATATGACCCATCGCCGTTTTCAGTAATTGGCATATTTTCGGTATAAAAAGTCGTAATTTGAAACTGAAAATAGGTGCAGAGAGTCAGAATTCGGCTCAAAAATCACGCTCAGGAGTCAAATTTCCGACATTTCAGACATTTTAAAAACTGCAGGGGGGTTTGGGCAAAATATGACCCATCGCCGTTTTCAGTAATTGGCATATTTTCGGTACAAAATATCGTAATTTGAACCTGAAAATAGGTGCAGAGAGTCAGAATTCGTATAAAAAATCACGCTCAGGAGACAAATTTCCGACATTTCAGACATTTTGAAAACTGCAGGGGGGTTTGTGCAAAATATGACCCATCGCCGTTTTCAGTAATTAGCATATTTTCGGTACAAAATATCGTAATTTGAACCTGAAAATAGGTGCAGAGAGTCAGAATTCGTATAAAAAATCACGCTCAGGAGACAAATTTCCGACATTTCAGACATTTTGAAAACTGCAGGGGGGTTTGGGCAAAATATGACCCATCGCCGTTTTCAGTATTTGGCATATTTTCGGTATAAAATTCGTAATTTAAAACTGAAAATAGGTGCAGAGAGTCAGAATTCGGATAAAAAATCACGCTCAGGAGACAAATTTCCGACATTTCATACATTTTGAAAACTGCAGGGGGGTTTGGGCAAAATATGACCCATCGCCGTTTTCAGTATTTGGCATATTTTCGGTATAAAATTCGTAATTTGAAACTGAAAATAGGTGCAGAGAGTCAGAATTCGGCTCAGAAATCACGCTCAGGAGTCAAATTTCCGACATTTCAGACATTTTGAAAACTGCAGGGGGGTTTGGGCAAAATATGACCCATCGCCGTTTTTAGTAATTGGCATATTTTCGGTATAAAAAGTCGTAATTTGAAACTGAAAATAGGTGCAGAGAGTCAGAATTCGGATAAAAAATCACGCTCAGGAGTCAAATTTCCGACATTTCAGACATTTTGAAAACTCCAGGGGGGTTTGGGCAAAATATGACCCATCGCCGTTTTCAGTAATTGGCATATTTTCGGTATAAAAAGTCGTAATTTGAAACTGAAAATAGGTGCAGAGAGTCAGAATTCGGCTCAAAAGTCACGCTCAGGAGTCAAATTTCCGACATTTCAGACATTTTGAAAACTGCAGGGGGGTTTGGGCAAAATATGACCCATCGCCGTTTTCAGTAATTGGCATATTTTCGGTATGAAACGTCGTAATTTGAAACTGAAAATAGGTGCAGAGAGTCAGAATTCGGCTCAAAAATCACGCTCAGGAGTCAAATTTCACACATTTAAGACATTTTAAAAACTGCAGGGGTGTTTGGGCAAAATATGACCCATCGCCGTTTTCAGTAATTGACATATTTTCGGTATAACAATTAGTAATTTGAAACTGAAAATAGGTGCAGCGTCAGAATTCGGATACAAAATCACGCTCAGGAGTCAAATTTCCGACATTTCAGACATTTTGAAAACTGCAGAAGGGTTTGGGCAAAATATGACCCATCGCCGTTTTCAGTAATTGGCATATTTTCGGTATGAAACGTCGTAATTTGAAACTGAAAATAGGTGCAGAGAGTCAGAATTCGGCTCAAAAATCACGCTCAGGAGTCAAATTTCCGACATTTCAGACATTTTGAAAACTAATGGTGGGTGTGGGCAAAATATGACCCATCGCCGTTTTCAGTAATTGGCATATTTTCGGTATGAAACGTAGTAATTTGAAACTGAAAATAGGTGCAGAGAGTCAGAATTCGGATAAAAAATCACGCTCAGGAATCAAATTTCCGACATTTCAGTTATTTTGATAACTGCAAGGGAGTTTGGGCAAAATATGACCCATCGCCGTTTACAGTAATTGGCTTATTTTCGGTATGAAACGTCGTAATTTGAAACTGAAAATAGGTGCAGAGAGTCAGAATTCGGATAAAAAATCACGCTCAGGAGACAAATTTCCGACATTTCAGACATTTTGAAAACTGCAGGGGGGTTTGGGCAAAATATGACCCATCGCCGTTTTCAGTAATTGGCATATTTTCGGTATGAAACGTTGTAATTTGAAACTGAAAATGGGTGCAGAGAGTCAGAATTCGGCTAAAAAATCACACTCAGGAGTCAAATTTCCGACATTTCAGACATTTTGAAAACTGAAGGTGGGTTTGGGCAAAATATGACCCATCGCCGTTTTCAGTAATTGGCATATTTTCGGTATGAAACGTCGTAATTTGAACCTGAAAATAGGTGCAGAGAGTCAGAATTCGGCTCAAAAATCACGCTCAGGAGTCAAATTTCCGACATTTCAGACATTTTAAAAACTGCAGGGGGGTTTGGGCAAAATATGACCCATCGCCGTTTTCAGTAATTGGCATATTTTCGGTATGAAACGTCGTAATTTGAAACTGAAAATAGGTGCAGAGAGTCAGAATTCGGATAAAAAATCACGCTCAGGAGACAAATTTCCGACATTTCAGACATTTTGAAAACTGCAGGGGGGTTTGGGCAAAATATGACCCATCGCCGTTTTCAGTAATTGGCATATTTTCGGTATGAAACGTTGTAATTTGAAACTGAAAATAGGTGCAGAGAGTCAGAATTCGGCTCGAAGGTCACGCTCAGGAGTCAAATTTCCGACATTTCAGACATTTTGAAAACTGCAGGGGGGTTTGGGCAAAATATGACCCATCGCCGTTTTCACTAATTGGCATATTTTCGGTACAAAATGTCGTAATTTGAATCTGAAAATAGGTGCAGAGAGTCAGAATTCGGATAAAAAATCACGCTCAGGAGTCAAATTTCCGACATTTCAGACATTTTTGAAAACTGCAGGGGGGTTTGGGCAAAATATGACCCATCGTTGTTTACAGTAATTGGCATATTTTCAGTATGAAACATCGTAATTTGAAACTGAAAATAGGTGCAGAGAGTCAGAATTCGGCTCAAAAATAACGCTCAGCAGTCAAATTTCCGACATTTCACACATTTTAAAAACTGCAGGGGGGTTTGGGCAAAACATGACCCATCGCTATTTTCAGTAATTGGCATATTTTCGGTATGAAACGTCGTAATTTGAAACTGAAAATAGGTACAGAGAGTCAGAATTCGGCTCAAAAATCACGCTCAGGAGTCAAATTTCCGACATTTCGGGACATTTTGAAAACTGCAGAGGGCTTTGGGCAAAATATGACCCATCGCCGTTTACAGTAATTGCATATTTTCAATATAAAAAGTCGTAATTTGAAACTGAAAATATGTGCAGAGTCAGAATTTGGATAAAAAAAACCCGCTCAGGATTCAAATTTCCGACATTTCAGACCTTTTGAAAACTGTAGGGGGGTTTGGGCAAAATATGACCCATCGCCGTTTTCAGTAATTGGCATATTTTCGGTATAAAAAGTCGTAATTTGAAACTGAAAATAGGTGCAGAGAGTCAGACTTCGGCTCAAAAATCACGCTCAGGAGTCAAATTTCCGACATTTCAGACATTTTGAAAACTGCAGGGGGGGTTTGGGCAAAATATGACCCATCGCCGTTTTCAGTAATTGGCATATTTTCGGTATGAAACGTCGTAATTTGAAACTGAAAATAGGTGCAGAGAGTCAGAATTCGGATAAAAAATCACGCTCAGGAGTCAAATTTCCGACATTTCAGACATTTTGAAAACTGCAGGGGGGTTTGGGCAAAATATGACCCATCGCCGTTTTCAGTAATTGGCATATTTTCGGTATGAAACGTCGTAATTTGAAACTGAAAATAGGTGCAGAGAGTCAGAATTCGGCTCAAAAATCACACTCAGGAGTCAAATTTCCGACATTTCAGACCTTTTGAAAACTGCAGGGGGGTTTGGGCAAAATATGACCCATCACCGTTTTCAGTAATTGGCATATTTTCGGTATGAAACGTCGTAATTTGAATCTGAAAATAGGTGCAGAGAGTCAGAATTCGGATAAAAAATCACGCTCAGGAATCAAATTTCCGACATTTCAGACATTTTGAAAACTGCAAGGGGGTTTGGGCAAAATATGACCCATCGCCGTTTATAGTAATTGGCATATTTTCAGTATGAAACGACATAATTTGAAACTGAAAATAGGTGCAGAGAGTCAGAATTCGGATAAAAAATCACGCTCAGGAGTCAAATTTCCGACATTTCAGACATTTTAAAAACTGCAGGGGGGTTTTGGCAAAATATGACCCATCGCCGTTTTCAGTAATTGGCATATTTTCGGTATGAAACGTCGTAACTTGCAACTGAAAATAGGTGCAGAGAGTCAGAATTTGGCTCAAAAATCACGCTCTGGAGTCAAATTTCCGACATTTGAGACATTTTGAAAACAGCAGGGTGGTTTGGGCAAAATATGACCCATCGCAGTTTTCAGTAATTGGCATATTTTCGATATGAAACGTCGTAATTTGAATCTGAAAATAGGTGCAGAGAGTCAGAATTCGGATAAAAAATCACGCTCAGGAATCAAATTTCCGACATTTCAGACATTTTGAAAACTGCAGGGGGGTTTGGGCAAAATATGACCCATCGCCGTTTTCAGTAATTGGCATATTTTCGGTATGAAACGTTGTAATTTGAAACTGAAAATAGGTGCAGAGAGTCAGAATTCGGCTAAAAAATCACACTCAGGAGTCAAATTTCCGACATTTCAGACATTTTGAAAACTGAAGGTGGGTTTGGGCAAAATATGACCCATCGCCGTTTTCAGTAATTGGCATATTTTCGGTATGAAACGTCGTAATTTGAACCTGAAAATAGGTGCAGAGAGTCAGAATTCGGATAAAAAATCACGCTCAGGAGACAAATTTCCGACATTTCAGACATTTTGAAAACTGCAGGGGGGTTTGGGCAAAATATGACCCATCGCCGTTTTCAGTAATTGGCATATTTTCGGTATGAAACGTTGTAATTTGAAACTGAAAATAGGTGCAGAGAGTCAGAATTCGGCTCAAAAATCACACTCAGGAGTCAAATTTCCGACATTTCAGACATTTTGAAAACTGCAGGGGGGTTTGGGCAAAATATGACCCATCGCCGTTTTCAGTAATTGGCATATTTTCGGTACAAAATGTCGTAATTTGAATCTGAAAATAGGTGCAGAGAGTCAGAATTCGGATAAAAAATCACGCTCAGGAGTCAAATTTCCGACATTTCAGACATTTTTGAAAACTGCAGGGGGGTTTGGGCAAAATATGACCCATCGTTGTTTACAGTAATTGGCATATTTTCAGTATGAAACATCGTAATTTGAAACTGAAAATAGGTGCAGAGAGTCAGAATTCGGCTCAAAAATAACGCTCAGCAGTCAAATTTCCGACATTTCACACATTTTAAAAACTGCAGGGGGGTTTGGGCAAAACATGACCCATCGCTATTTTCAGTAATTGGCATATTTTCGGTATGAAACGTCGTAATTTGAAACTGAAAATAGGTACAGAGAGTCAGAATTCGGCTCAAAAATCACGCTCAGGAGTCAAATTTCCGACATTTCAGGACATTTTGAAAACTGCAGGGGGCTTTGGGCAAAATATGACCCATCGCCGTTTACAGTAATTGGCATATTTTCAATATAAAAAGTCGTAATTTGAAACTGAAAATATGTGCAGAGTCAGAATTTGGATAAAAAAAACCCGCTCAGGATTCAAATTTCCGACATTTCAGACCTTTTGAAAACTGTAGGGGGGTTTGGGCAAAATATGACCCATCGCCGTTTTCAGTAATTGGCATATTTTCGGTATAAAAAGTCGTAATTTGAAACTGAAAATAGGTGCAGAGAGTCAGACTTCGGCTCAAAAATCACGCTCAGGAGTCAAATTTCCGACATTTCAGACATTTTGAAAACTGCAGGGGGGGTTTGGGCAAAATATGACCCATCGCCGTTTTCAGTAATTGGCATATTTTCGGTATGAAACGTCGTAATTTGAAACTGAAAATAGGTGCAGAGAGTCAGAATTCGGATAAAAAATCACGCTCAGGAGTCAAATTTCCGACATTTCAGACATTTTGAAAACTGCAGGGGGGTTTGGGCAAAATATGACCCATCGCCGTTTTCAGTAATTGGCATATTTTCGGTATGAAACGTCGTAATTTGAAACTGAAAATAGGTGCAGAGAGTCAGAATTCGGCTCAAAAATCACACTCAGGAGTCAAATTTCCAACATTTCAGACCTTTTGAAAACTGCAGGGGGGTTTGGGCAAAATATGACCCATCACCGTTTTCAGTAATTGGCATATTTTCGGTATGAAACGTCGTAATTTGAATCTGAAAATAGGTGCAGAGAGTCAGAATTCGGATAAAAAATCACGCTCAGGAATCAAATTTCCGACATTTCAGACATTTTGAAAACTGCAAGGGGGTTTGGGCAAAATATGACCCATCGCCGTTTATAGTAATTGGCATATTTTCGGTATGAAACGACATAATTTGAAACTGAAAATAGGTGCAGAGAGTCAGAATTCGGATAAAAAATCACGCTCAGGAGTCAAATTTCCGACATTTCAGACATTTTAAAAACTGCAGGGGGGTTTTGGCAAAATATGACCCATCGCCGTTTTCAGTAATTGGCATATTTTCGGTATGAAACGTCGTAACTTGCAACTGAAAATAGGTGCAGAGAGTCAGAATTCGGCTCAAAAATCACGCTCTGGAGTCAAAT
Source organism: Procambarus clarkii (assembly GCF_040958095.1). Lineage (NCBI taxonomy): Eukaryota > Metazoa > Arthropoda > Malacostraca > Decapoda > Cambaridae > Procambarus > Procambarus clarkii. The sequence continues at coordinate 22,288,425 of NC_091206.1, forward strand.
TTCCGACATTTGAGACATTTTGAAAACAGCAGGGTGGTTTGGGCAAAATATGACCCATCGCTGTTTTCAGTAATTGGCATATTTTCGATATGAAACGTCGTAATTTGAATCTGAAAATAGGTGCAGAGAGTCAGAATTCGGATAAAAAATCACGCTCAGGAATCAAATTTCCGACATTTCAGACATTTTGAAAACTGCAAGGGGGTTTGGGCAAAATATGACCCATCGCCGTTTTCAGTAATTGGCATATTTTCGGTATGAAACGTCGTAATTTGAAACTGAAAATAGGTGCAGAGAGTCAGAATTCGGATAAAAAATCACGCTCAGGAGACAAATTTCCGACATTTCAGACATTTTGAAAACTGCAGGGGGGTTTGGGCAAAATATGACCCATCGCCGTTTTCAGTAATTGGCATATTTTCGGTATGAAACGTCGTAATTTGAAACTGAAAATAGGTGCAGAGAGTCAGAATTCGGAAAAAAAATCACGCTCAGGAGACAAATTTCCGACATTTCAGACATTTTGAAAACTGCAGGGGGGTTTGGGCAAAATATGACCCATCGCCGTTTTCAGTAATTGGCATATTTTCGGTATGAAACGTCGTAATTTGAAACTGAAAATAGGTGCAGAGAGTCAGAATTCGGCTCAAAAATAACGCTCAGGAGTCAAATTTCCGACATTTCAGACATTTTAAAAACTGCAGGGGGGTTTGGGCAAAATATGACCCATCGCCGTTTTCAGTAATTGGCATATTTTCGGTATGAAACGTCGTAATTTGAAACTGAAAATAGGTGCAGAGAGTCAGAATTCGGATAAAAAATCACGCTCAGGAGACAAATTTCCGACATTTCAGACATTTTGAAAACTGCAGGGGGGTTTGGGCAAAATATGACCCATCGCCAATTTTCAGTAATTGGCATATTTTCGGTATGAAACGTCGTAATTTGAAACTGAAAATAGGTGCAGAGAGTCAGAATTCGGCTCAAAAATAACGCTCATTAGTCAAATTTCCGACATTTCACACATTTTAAAAACTGCAGGGGGGTTTGGGCAAAACATGACCCATCGCTGTTTTCAGTAATTGGCATATTTTCGGTATGAAACGTCGTAATTTGAAACTGACAATAGGTACAGAGAGTCAGAATTCGGATAAAAAATCACGCTCAGGAGTCAAATTTCCGACATTTCAGACATTTTGAAAACTGCAGGGGGCTTTGGACAAAATATGACCCATCGCAGTTTACAGTAATTGGCATATTTTCAATATAAAAAGTCATTATTTGAAACTGAAAATAGGTGCAGAGAGTCAGAATTTGGATAAAAAAACCCCGCTCAGGAGTCAAATTTCCGACATTTCAGACCTTTTGAAAACTGCAGGGGGGTTTGGGCAAAATATGACCCATCGCCGTTTTCAGTAATTGGCATATTTTCGGTATGAAACGTCGTAATTTGAATCTGAAAATAGGTGCAGAGAGTCAGAATTCGGATAAAAAATCATGCTCAGGAATCAAATTTCCGACATTTCAGACATTTTGAAAACTGCAAGGGGGTTTGGGCAAAATATGACCCATCGCCGTTTATAGTAATTGGCATATTTTCGGTATGAAACATCGTAATTTGAAACTGAAAATAGGTGCAGAGAGTCAGAATTCGGCTCAAAAATCACGCTCAGGAGTCAAATTTCCGACATTTCCGACATTTTAAAAACTGCAGGGGGGTTTGGGCAAAATATGACCCATCGCCGTTTTCAGTAATTGGCATATTTTCGGTATGAAACGTCGTAATTTGAAACTGAAAATAGGTACAGAGAGTCAGAATTCGATTAAAAATCACGCTCAGGAGACAAATTTCCGACATTTCAGACATTTTGAAAACTGCAGGGGGGTTTGGGCAAAATATGACCCATCGCCAATTTTCAGTAATTGGCATATTTTCGGTATGAAACGTCGTAATTTGAAACTGAAAATAGGTGCAGAGAGTCAGAATTCGGCTCAAAAATAACGCTCATTAGTCAAATTTCCGACATTTCACACATTTTAAAAACTGCAGGGGGGTTTGGGCAAAACATGACCCATCGCTGTTTTCAGTAATTGGCATATTTTCGGTATGAAACGTCGTAATTTGAAACTGACAATAGGTACAGAGAGTCAGAATTCGGCTCAAAAATCACGCTCAGGAGTCAAATTTCCGACATTTCATACATTTTGAAAACTGCAGGGGGCTTTGGACAAAATATGACCCATCGCAGTTTACAGTAATTGGCATATTTTCAATATAAAAAGTCATAATTTGAAACTGAAAATAGGTGCAGAGAGTCAGAATTTGGATAAAAAAAACCCGCTCAGGAGTCAAATTTCCGACATTTCAGACCTTTTGAAAACTGCAGGGGGGTTTGGGCAAAATATGACCCATCGCCGTTTTCAGTAATTGGCATATTTTCGGTATGAAACGTCGTAATTTGAAACTGAAAATAGGTGCAGAGAGTCAGAATTCGGATAAAAAATCATGCTCAGGAATCAAATTTCCGACATTTCAGACATTTTGAAAACTGCAAGGGGGTTTGGGCAAAATATGACCCATCGCCGTTTATAGTAATTGGCATATTTTCGGTATGAAACGTCGTAATTTGAAACTGAAAATAGGTGCAGAGAGTCAGAATTCGGCTCAAAAATCACGCTCAGGAGTCAAATTTCCGACATTTCCGACATTTTAAAAACTGCAGGGGGGTTTGGGCAAAATATGACCCATCGCCGTTTTCAGTAATTGGCATATTTTCGGTATGAAACGTCGTAATTTGAAACTGAAAATAGGTACAGAGAGTCAGAATTCGATTAAAAATCACGCTCAGGAGACAAATTTCCGACATTTCAGACATTTTGAAAACTGCAGGGGGGTTTGGGCAAAATATGACCCATCGCCGTTTTCAGTAATTGGCATATTTTCGGTATGAAACGTCGTAATTTGAAACTGAAAATAGGTGCAGAGAGTCAGAATTCGGCTCAAAAATCACGCTCAGGAGTCAAATTTCCGACATTTCAGACATTTTAAAAACTGCAGGGAGGTTTGGGCAAAATATGACCTATCGCCGTTTTCAGTAATTGGCATATTTTCGGTATAAAACGTCGTAATTTGAAACTGAAAATAGGAGCGGAGAGTCAGAATTCGGATAAAAAATCACGCTAATGAGAAACATTTCCGACATTTCAGACATTTTGAAAACTGCAGGGGGGTTTGGGCAAAATATGATCCATCGCCGTTTTCAGTAATTGGCATATTTTCGGTATAAAATTCGTAATTTGAAACTGAAAATAGGTGCAGTGAGTCAGAATTCGGCTCAGAAATCACGCTCAGGAGTCAAATTTCCGACATTTCAGACATTTTGAAAACTGCAAGGGGGTTTGGGCAAAATATGACCCATCGCCGTTTTCAGTAATTGGCATATTTTCCGTATAAAAAGTCGTAATTTGAAACTGAAAATAGGTGCAGAAAGTCAGAATTCGGCTCAAAAGTCATGCTCAGGAGTCAAATTTCCGACATTTCAGACATATTGAAAACTGCAGGGAGGTTTGGGCAAAATATGACCTATCGCCGTTTTCAGTAATTGGCATATTTTCGGTATGAAACGTCGTAATTTGAAACTGAAAATAGGTGCAGAGAGTCAGAATTCGGCTCAAAAATCACGCTCAGGAGTCAAATTTCACACATTTAAGACATTTCAAAAACTGCAGGGGTGTTTGGACAAAATATGACCCATCGCCGATTTCAGTAATTGACATAATTTCGGTATAACAATTAGTAATTTGAAACTGAAAATTGGTGCAGAGGGTCAGAATTCGGATAAAAAATCACGCTCAGGAGTCAAATTTCCTACATTTCAGACATTTTGAAAACTGCAGGTGGGTTTGGGCAAAATATGACCCATCGCCGTTTTCAGTAATTGGTATATTTTCGGTGTAAAAAGTCGTAATTTGAAACTGAAAATAGGTGCAGAGAGTCAGAATTCGGATAAATAATCACGCTCAGGAGTCAAATTTCCGACATTTCAGACATTTTGAAAACTGTAGGGGGGTTTGGGCAAAATATGACCCATCGCCGTTTTCAGTAATTGGCATATTTTCGGTATGAAACGTCGTAATTTGAAACTAAAAATAGGTGCAGAGAGTCAGAATTCGGCTCAAAAATCACGCTCTGGAGTCAAATTTCCGACATTTCAGACATTTTGAAAACAGCAGGGTGGTTTGGGCAAAATATGACCCATCGCCGTTTTCAGTAATTGGCATATTTTCAATATAAAAAGTCGTAATTTGAAACTGAAAATAGGTGCAGAGAGTCAGAATTCGGATAAAAAAAATCCCGCTCAGGAGTCAAATTTCCGACATTTCAGACCTTTTGAAAACTGCAGGGGGGTTTGGGCAAAATACGACCCATCGCCGTTTACAGTAATTGGCATATATTCGGTATGAAACGTCGTAATTTGAAACTGAAAATATGTGCAGAGAGTCAGAATTCGGCCCAAAAATCACGCTCAGGATTCAAATTTCCGACAATTCAGACATTTTAAAAACTGCAGGGGGGGTTTGGGCAAAATATGACCCATCGCCGTTTTCAGTAATTGGCATATTTTCGGTATGAAACGTCGTAATTTGAAAATGAAAATAGGTGCAGAGAGTCAGAATTCGGCTCAAAAATCACGCTCTGGAGTCAAATTTCCGACATTTCAGACATTTTGAAAACTGCAGGGGGGTTTGGGCAAAATATGACCCATCGTCGTTTTCAGTATTTGGCATATTTTCGGTATAAAATTCGTAATTTGAAACTGAAAATAGGTGCAGAGAGTCAGAATTCGGATAAAAAATCACGCTCAGGAGTCAAATTTCCGACATTTCAGACATTTTAAAAACTGCAGGGTGGTTTGGGCAAAATATGACCCATCGCCGTTTTCAGTAATTGGCATATTTTCGGTATGAAACGTCGTAATTTGAAACTGAAAATAGGTGCAGAGAGTCAGAATTCGGATAAAAAATCACGCTCAGGAGACAAATTTCCGACATTTCAGACATTTTGAAAACTGCAGGGGGGTTTGGGCAAAATATGACCCATCGCCGTTTTCAGTAATTGGCATATTTTCGGTATGAAACGTCGTAATTTGAAACTGAAAATAGGTGCAGAGAGTCAGAATTCGGCTCAAAAATCACGCTCAGGAGTCAAATTTCCGACATTTCAGACATTTTAAAAACTGCAGGGGGGTTTGGGCAAAATATGACCTATCGCCGTTTTCAGTAATTGGCATATTTTCGGTATAAAACGTCGTAATTTGAAACTGAAAATAGGTGCGGAGAGTCAGAATTCGGATAAAAAAATCACGCTCATGAGACAAATTTCCGACATTTCAGACATTTTGAAAACTGCAGGGGGGTTTGGGCAAAATATGATCCATCGCCGTTTTCAGTAATTGGCATATTTTCGGTATAAAATTCGTAATTTGAAACTGAAAATAGGTGCAGAGAGTCAGAATTCGGCTCAGAAATCACGCTCAGGAGTCAAATTTCCGACATTTCAGACATTTTGAAAACTGCAAGGGGGTTTGGGCAAAATATGACCCATCGCCGTTTTCAGTAATTGGCATATTTTCGGTATGAAACGTCGTAATTTGAAACTGAAAATAGGTGCAGAGAGTCAGAATTCGGCTCAAAAATCACGCTCAGGAGTCAAATTTCACACATTTAAGACATTTTAAAAACTGCAGGGAGGTTTGGGCAAAATATGACCCATCGCCGTTTTCAGTAATTGGCATATTTTCGGTATGAAACGTCGTAATTTGAAACTGAAAATAGGTGCAGAGAGTCAGAATTCGGCTCAAAAGTCATGCTCAGGAGTCAAATTTCCGACATTTCAGACATATTGAAAACTGCAGGGAGGTTTGGGCAAAATATGACCCATCGCCGTTTTCAGTAATTGGCATATTTTCGGTATGAAACGTCGTAATTTGAAACTGAAAATAGGTGCAGAGAGTCAGAATTCGGCTCAAAAATCACGCTCAGGAGTCAAATTTCACACATTTAAGACATTTTAAAAACTGCAGGGGTGTTTGGACGAAATATGTCCCATCGCCGATTTCAGTAATTGACATATTTTCGGTATAACAATTAGTAATTTGAAACTGAAAATTGGTGCAGAGGGTCAGAATTCGGATAAAAAATCACGCTCAGGAGTCAAATTTCCGACATTTCAGACATTTTGAAAACTGCAGGGGGGTTTGGGCAAAATATGACCCATCGCCGTTTTCAGTAATTGGCATATTTTCGGTATGAAACATCGTAATTTGAAACTGAAAATAGGTGCAGAGAGTCAAAATTCGGCTCAAAAATCACGCTCAGGAGTCAAATTTCGGACATTTCAGACATTTTGAAAACTGAAGGTGGGTTTGGGCAAAATATGGCACATCGCCGTTTTCAGTAATTGGTATATTTTCGGTGTAAAAAGTCGTAATTTGAAACTGAAAAAAGGTGCAGAGAGTCAGAATTCGGATAAATAATCACGCTCAGGAGTCAAATTTCCGACATTTCAGACATTTTGAAAACTGCAGGGGGGATTGGGCAAAATATGACCCATCGCCGTTTACAGTAATTGGCATATTTTCGGTATGAAACGTCGTAATTTGAAACTGAAAATAGGTGCAGAGAGTCAGATTTCGGCTCAAAAATCACGCTCTGGAGTCAAATTTCCGACATTTGAGACATTTTGAAAACAGCAGGGTGGTTTGGGCAAAATATGACCCATCGCCGTTTTCAGTAATTGGAATATTTTCAATATAAAAAGTCGTAATTTGAAACTGAAAATAGGTGCAGAGAGTCAGAATTCGGATAAAAAAAAATCCCGCTCAGGAGTCAAATTTCCGACATTTTAGACCTTTTGAAAACTGCAGGGGGGTTTGGGCAAAATACGACCCATCGCCGTTTACAGTAATTGGCATATATTCGGTATGAAACGTCGTAATTTGAAACTGAAAATATGTGCAGAGAGTCAGAATTCGGCTCAAAAGTCACGCTCTGGAGTCAAATTTCCGACATTTCAGACATTTTGAAAACTGCAGGGGGGTTTGGGCAAAATATGACCCATCGCTGTTTTCAGTATTTGGCATATTTTCGGTATAAAATTCGTAATTTGAAACTGAAAATAGGTGCAGAGAGTCAGAATTCGGCTCAAAAATCACGCTCAGGAGTCAAATTTCCGACATTTCAGACATTTTAAAAACTGCAGGGTGGTTTGGGCAAAATATGACCCATCGCCGTTTTCAGTAATTGGCATATTTTCGGTATGAAACGTCGTAATTTGAAACTGAAAATAGGTGCAGAGAGTCAGAATTCGGATAAAAAATCACGCTCAGGAGACAAATTTCCGACATTTCAGACATTTTGAAAACTGCAGGGGGGTTTGGGCAAAATATGACCCATCGCCGTTTTCAGTAATTGGCATATTTTCGGTATGAAACGTCGTAATTTGAAACTGAAAATAGGTGCAGAGAGTCAGAATTCGGCTCAAAAATCACGCTCAGGAGTCAAATTTCCGACATTTCAGACATTTTAAAAACTGCAGGGGGGTTTGGGCAAAATATGACCTATCGCCGTTTTCAGTAATTGGCATATTTTCGGTATAAAACGTCGTAATTTGAAACTGAAAATAGGTGCGGAGAGTCAGAATTCGGATAAAAAAATCACGCTCATGAGACAAATTTCCGACATTTCAGACATTTTGAAAACTGCAGGGGGGTTTGGGCAAAATATGATCCATCGCCGTTTTCAGTAATTGGCATATTTTCGGTATAAAATTCGTAATTTGAAACTGAAAATAGGTGCAGAGAGTCAGAATTCGGCTCAGAAATCACGCTCAGGAGTCAAATTTCCGACATTTCAGACATTTTGAAAACTGCAAGGGGGTTTGGGCAAAATATGACCCATCGCCGTTTTCAGTAATTGGCATATTTTCGGTATGAAACGTCGTAATTTGAAACTGAAAATAGGTGCAGAGAGTCAGAATTCGGCTCAAAAATCACGCTCAGGAGTCAAATTTCACACATTTAAGACATTTTAAAAACTGCAGGGAGGTTTGGGCAAAATATGACCCATCGCCGTTTTCAGTAATTGGCATATTTTCGGTATGAAACGTCGTAATTTGAAACTGAAAATAGGTGCAGAGAGTCAGAATTCGGCTCAAAAGTCATGCTCAGGAGTCAAATTTCCGACATTTCAGACATATTGAAAACTGCAGGGAGGTTTGGGCAAAATATGACCCATCGCCGTTTTCAGTAATTGGCATATTTTCGGTATGAAACGTCGTAATTTGAAACTGAAAATAGGTGCAGAGAGTCAGAATTCGGCTCAAAAATCACGCTCAGGAGTCAAATTTCACACATTTAAGACATTTTAAAAACTGCAGGGGTGTTTGGACGAAATATGTCCCATCGCCGATTTCAGTAATTGACATATTTTCGGTATAACAATTAGTAATTTGAAACTGAAAATTGGTGCAGAGGGTCAGAATTCGGATAAAAAATCACGCTCAGGAGTCAAATTTCCGACATTTCAGACATTTTGAAAACTGCAGGGGGGTTTGGGCAAAATATGACCCATCGCCGTTTTAAGTAATTGGCATATTTTCGGTATGAAACATCGTAATTTGAAACTGAAAATAGGTGCAGAGAGTCAGAATTCGGCTCAAAAATCACGCTCAGGAGTCAAATTTCGGACATTTCAGACATTTTGAAAACTGAAGGTGGGTTTGGGCAAAATATGACCCATCGCCGTTTTCAGTAATTGGTATATTTTCGGTGTAAAAAGTCGTAATTTGAAACTGAAAATAGGTGCAGAGAGTCAGAATTCGGATAAATAATCACGCTCAGGAGTCAAATTTCCGACATTTCAGACATTTTGAAAACTGTAGGGGGGTTTGGGCAAAATATGACCCATCGCCGTTTTCAGTAATTGGCATATTTTCGGTATGAAACGTCGTAATTTGAAACTAAAAATAGGTGCAGAGAGTCAGAATTCGGCTCAAAAATCACGCTCTGGAGTCAAATTTCCGACATTTCAGACATTTTGAAAACAGCAGGGTGGTTTGGGCAAAATATGACCCATCGCCGTTTTCAGTAATTGGCATATTTTCAATATAAAAAGTCGTAATTTGAAACTGAAAATAGGTGCAGAGAGTCAGAATTCGGATAAAAAAAATCCCGCTCAGGAGTCAAATTTCCGACATTTCAGACCTTTTGAAAACTGCAGGGGGGTTTGGGCAAAATACGACCCATCGCCGTTTACAGTAATTGGCATATATTCGGTATGAAACGTCGTAATTTGAAACTGAAAATATGTGCAGAGAGTCAGAATTCGGCCCAAAAATCACGCTCAGGATTCAAATTTCCGACAATTCAGACATTTTAAAAACTGCAGGGGGGGTTTGGGCAAAATATGACCCATCGCCGTTTTCAGTAATTGGCATATTTTCGGTATGAAACGTCGTAATTTGAAAATGAAAATAGGTGCAGAGAGTCAGAATTCGGCTCAAAAATCACGCTCTGGAGTCAAATTTCCGACATTTCCGACATTTTGAAAACTGCAGGGGGGTTTGGGCAAAATATGACCCATCGTCGTTTTCAGTATTTGGCATATTTTCGGTATAAAATTCGTAATTTGAAACTGAAAATAGGTGCAGAGAGTCAGAATTCGGATAAAAAATCACGCTCAGTAGTCAAATTTCCGACATTTCAGACATTTTGAAAACTGCAGGGGGGTTTGGGCAAAATATGACCCATCGCTGTTTTCAGTAATTGGCATATTTTCGGTATGAAACGTCGTAATTTGAAACTAAAAATAGGTGCAGAGAGTCAGAATTCGGCTCAAAAATCACGCTCAGGAGTCAAATTTCACACATTTCAGACATTTTAAAAACTGCAGGGGTGTTTGGGCAAAATATGACCCATCGCCGTTTTCAGTAATTGACATATTTTCGGTATAACAATTAGTAATTTGAAACTGAAAATATGTGCAGAGAGTCAGAATTCGGCTCAAAAATCACAGTCAGGAGTCAAATTTCCGACATTTCAGACCTTTTGATAACTGCAGGGGGGTTTGGGCAAAATATGACCCATCGCCGTTTTCAGTAATTGGCATATTTTCGGTATGAAACGTCGTAATTTGAATCTGAAAATAGGTGCAGAGAGTCAGAATTCGGATAAAAAATCACGCTCAGGAATCAAATTTCCGACATTTCAGACATTTTGAAAACTGCAAGAAGGTTTGGGCAAAATATGACCCATCGCTGTTTAGAGTAATTGGCATATTTTCGGTATGAAACGTCATAATTTGAAACTGAAAATAGGTGCAGAGAGTCAGAATTCGGATAAAAAATCATGCTCAGGAGTCAAATTTCCGACATTTCAGACATTTTAAAAACTGCAGGGGGGTTTTGGCAAAATATGACCCATCGCCGTTTTCAGTAATTGGCATATTTTCGGTATGAAACGTCGTAATTTGCAACTGAAAATAGGTGCAGAGAGTCAGAATTCGGCTCAAAAATCACGCTCTGGAGTCAAATTTCCGACATTTGAGACATTTTGAAAACAGCAGGGTGGTTTGGGCACAATATGACCCATCGCTGTTTTCAGTAATTGGCATATTTTCGATATGAAACGTCGTAATTTGAATCTGAAAATAGGTGCAGAGAGTCAGAATTCGGCTCAAAAATCACGCTCAGGAGTCAAATTTCCGACATTTCAGACATTTTGAAAACTGCAAGGGGGTTTGGGCAAAATATGACCCATCGCCGTTTACAGTAATTGGCATATTTTCGGTATAAAAAGTCGTAATTTGAAACTGAAAATAGGTGCAGAGAGTCAGAATTCGGCTCAAAAATCACGCTCAGGAGTCAAATTTCCGACATTTCAGACATTTTAAAAACTGCAGGGTGGTTTGGGCAAAATATGACCCATCGCCGTTTTCAGTAATTGGCATATTTTCGGTATGAAACGTCGTAATTTGAAACTGAAAATAGGTGCAGAGAGTCAGAATTCGGATAAAAAATCACGCTCAGGAGACAAATTTCCGACATTTCAGACATTTTGAAAACTGCAGGGGGGTTTGGGCAAAATATGACCCATCGCCGTTTTCAGTAATTGGCATATTTTCGGTATGAAACGTCGTAATTTGAAACTGAAAATAGGTGCAGAGAGTCAGAATTCGGCTCAAAAATCACGCTCAGGAGTCAAATTTCCGACATTTCAGACATTTTAAAAACTGCAGGGGGGTTTGGGCAAAATATGACCTATCGCCGTTTTCAGTAATTGGCATATTTTCGGTATAAAACGTCGTAATTTGAAACTGAAAATAGGTGCGGAGAGTCAGAATTCGGATAAAAAAATCACGCTCATGAGACAAATTTCCGACATTTCAGACATTTTGAAAACTGCAGGGGGGTTTGGGCAAAATATGATCCATCGCCGTTTTCAGTAATTGGCATATTTTCGGTATAAAATTCGTAATTTGAAACTGATAATAGGTGCAGAGAGTCAGAATTCGGCTCAAAAATCACGCTCAGGAGTCAAATTTCCGACATTTCAGACATTTTGAAAACTGCAAGGGGGTTTGGGCAAAATATGACCCATCGCCGTTTTCAGTAATTGGCATATTTTCGGTATGAAACGTCGTAATTTGAAACTGAAAATAGGTGCAGAGAGTCAGAATTCGGCTCAAAAATCACGCTCAGGAGTCAAATTTCACACATTTAAGACATTTTAAAAACTGCAGGGAGGTTTGGGCAAAATATGACCCATCGCCGTTTTCAGTAATTGGCATATTTTCGGTATGAAACGTCGTAATTTGAAACTGAAAATAGGTGCAGAGAGTCAGAATTCGGCTCAAAAGTCATGCTCAGGAGTCAAATTTCCGACATTTCAGACATATTGAAAACTGCAGGGAGGTTTGGGCAAAATATGACCCATCGCCGTTTTCAGTAATTGGCATATTTTCGGTATGAAACGTCGTAATTTGAAACTGAAAATAGGTGCAGAGAGTCAGAATTCGGCTCAAAAATCACGCTCAGGAGTCAAATTTCACACATTTAAGACATTTTAAAAACTGCAGGGGTGTTTGGACGAAATATGTCCCATCGCCGATTTCAGTAATTGACATATTTTCGGTATAACAATTAGTAATTTGAAACTGAAAATTGGTGCAGAGGGTCAGAATTCGGATAAAAAATCACGCTCAGGAGTCAAATTTCCGACATTTCAGACATTTTGAAAACTGCAGGGGGGTTTGGGCAAAATATGACCCATCGCCGTTTTAAGTAATTGGCATATTTTCGGTATGAAACATCGTAATTTGAAACTGAAAATAGGTGCAGAGAGTCAGAATTCGGCTCAAAAATCACGCTCAGGAGTCAAATTTCGGACATTTCAGACATTTTGAAAACTGAAGGTGGGTTTGGGCAAAATATGACCCATCGCCGTTTTCAGTAATTGGTATATTTTCGGTGTAAAAAGTCGTAATTTGAAACTGAAAATAGGTGCAGAGAGTCAGAATTCGGATAAATAATCACGCTCAGGAGTCAAATTTCCGACATTTCAGACATTTTGAAAACTGTAGGGGGGTTTGGGCAAAATATGACCCATCGCCGTTTTCAGTAATTGGCATATTTTCGGTATGAAACTTCGTAATTTGAAACTAAAAATAGGTGCAGAGAGTCAGAATTCGGCTCAAAAATCACGCTCTGGAGTCAAATTTCCGACATTTCAGACATTTTGAAAACAGCAGGGTGGTTTGGGCAAAATATGACCCATCGCCGTTTTCAGTAATTGGCATATTTTCAATATAAAAAGTCGTAATTTGAAACTGAAAATAGGTGCAGAGAGTCAGAATTCGGATAAAAAAAATCCCGCTCAGGAGTCAAATTTCCGACATTTCAGACCTTTTGAAAACTGCAGGGGGGTTTGGGCAAAATACGACCCATCGCCGTTTACAGTAATTGGCATATATTCGGTATGAAACGTCGTAATTTGAAACTGAAAATATGTGCAGAGAGTCAGAATTCGGCCCAAAAATCACGCTCAGGATTCAAATTTCCGACAATTCAGACATTTTAAAAACTGCAGGGGGGGTTTGGGCAAAATATGACCCATCGCCGTTTTCAGTAATTGGCATATTTTCGGTATGAAACGTCGTAATTTGAAAATGAAAATAGGTGCAGAGAGTCAGAATTCGGCTCAAAAATCACGCTCTGGAGTCAAATTTCCGACATTTCAGACATTTTGAAAACTGCAGGGGGGTTTGGGCAAAATATGACCCATCGTCGTTTTCAGTATTTGGCATATTTTCGGTATAAAATTCGTAATTTGAAACTGAAAATAGGTGCAGAGAGTCAGAATTCGGATAAAAAATCACGCTCAGTAGTCAAATTTCCGACATTTCAGACATTTTGAAAACTGCAGGGGGGTTTGGGCAAAATATGACCCATCGCTGTTTTCAGTAATTGGCATATTTTCGGTATGAAACGTCGTAATTTGAAACTAAAAATAGGTGCAGAGAGTCAGAATTCGGCTCAAAAATCACGCTCAGGAGTCAAATTTCACACATTTCAGACATTTTAAAAACTGCAGGGGTGTTTGGGCAAAATATGACCCATCGCCGTTTTCAGTAATTGACATATTTTCGGTATAACAATTAGTAATTTGAAACTGAAAATATGTGCAGAGAGTCAGAATTCGGCTCAAAAATCACAGTCAGGAGTCAAATTTCCGACATTTCAGACCTTTTGATAACTGCAGGGGGGTTTGGGCAAAATATGACCCATCGCCGTTTTCAGTAATTGGCATATTTTCGGTATGAAACGTCGTAATTTGAATCTGAAAATAGGTGCAGAGAGTCAGAATTCGGATAAAAAATCACGCTCAGGAATCAAATTTCCGACATTTCAGACATTTTGAAAACTGCAAGAAGGTTTGGGCAAAATATGACCCATCGCTGTTTAGAGTAATTGGCATATTTTCGGTATGAAACGTCATAATTTGAAACTGAAAATAGGTGCAGAGAGTCAGAATTCGGATAAAAAATCATGCTCAGGAGTCAAATTTCCGACATTTCAGACATTTTAAAAACTGCAGGGGGGTTTTGGCAAAATATGACCCATCGCCGTTTTCAGTAATTGGCATATTTTCGGTATGAAACGTCGTAATTTGCAACTGAAAATAGGTGCAGAGAGTCAGAATTCGGCTCAAAAATCACGCTCTGGAGTCAAATTTCCGACATTTGAGACATTTTGAAAACAGCAGGGTGGTTTGGGCACAATATGACCCATCGCTGTTTTCAGTAATTGGCATATTTTCGATATGAAACGTCGTAATTTGAATCTGAAAATAGGTGCAGAGAGTCAGAATTCGGCTCAAAAATCACGCTCAGGAGTCAAATTTCCGACATTTCAGACATTTTGAAAACTGCAAGGGGGTTTGGGCAAAATATGACCCATCGCCGTTTACAGTAATTGGCATATTTTCGGTATAAAAAGTCGTAATTTGAAACTGAAAATAGGTGCAGAGAGTCAGAATTCGGCTCAAAAATCACGCTCAGGAGTCAAATTTCCGACATTTCAGACATTTTAAAAACTGCAGGGTGGTTTGGGCAAAATATGACCCATCGCCGTTTTCAGTAATTGGCATATTTTCGGTATGAAACGTCGTAATTTGAAACTGAAAATAGGTGCAGAGAGTCAGAATTCGGATAAAAAATCACGCTCAGGAGACAAATTTCCGACATTTCAGACATTTTGAAAACTGCAGGGGGGTTTGGGCAAAATATGACCCATCGCCGTTTTCAGTAATTGGCATATTTTCGGTATGAAACGTCGTAATTTGAAACTGAAAATAGGTGCAGAGAGTCAGAATTCGGCTCAAAAATCACGCTCAGGAGTCAAATTTCCGACATTTCAGACATTTTAAAAACTGCAGGGGGGTTTGGGCAAAATATGACCTATCGCCGTTTTCAGTAATTGGCATATTTTCGGTATAAAACGTCGTAATTTGAAACTGAAAATAGGTGCGGAGAGTCAGAATTCGGATAAAAAAAATCACGCTCATGAGACAAATTTCCGACATTTCAGACATTTTGAAAACTGCAGGGGGGTTTGGGCAAAATATGATCCATCGCCGTTTTCAGTAATTGGCATATTTTCGGTATAAAATTCGTAATTTGAAACTGATAATAGGTGCAGAGAGTCAGAATTCGGCTCAAAAATCACGCTCAGGAGTCAAATTTCCGACATTTCAGACATTTTGAAAACTGCAAGGGGGTTTGGGCAAAATATGACCCATCGCCGTTTTCAGTAATTGGCATATTTTCGGTATGAAACGTCGTAATTTGAAACTGAAAATAGGTGCAGAGAGTCAGAATTCGGCTCAAAAATCACGCTCAGGAGTCAAATTTCACACATTTAAGACATTTTAAAAACTGCAGGGAGGTTTGGGCAAAATATGACCCATCGCCGTTTTCAGTAATTGGCATATTTTCGGTATGAAACGTCGTAATTTGAAACTGAAAATAGGTGCAGAGAGTCAGAATTCGGCTCAAAAGTCATGCTCAGGAGTCAAATTTCCGACATTTCAGACATATTGAAAACTGCAGGGAGGTTTGGGCAAAATATGACCCATCGCCGTTTTCAGTAATTGGCATATTTTCGGTATGAAACGTCGTAATTTGAAACTGAAAATAGGTGCAGAGAGTCAGAATTCGGCTCAAAAATCACGCTCAGGAGTCAAATTTCACACATTTAAGACATTTTAAAAACTGCAGGGGTGTTTGGACGAAATATGTCCCATCGCCGATTTCAGTAATTGACATATTTTCGGTATAACAATTAGTAATTTGAAACTGAAAATTGGTGCAGAGGGTCAGAATTCGGATAAAAAATCACGCTCAGGAGTCAAATTTCCGACATTTCAGACATTTTGAAAACTGCAGGGGGGTTTGGGCAAAATATGACCCATCGCCGTTTTCAGTAATTGGCATATTTTCGGTATGAAACATCGTAATTTGAAACTGAAAATAGGTGCAGAGAGTCAAAATTCGGCTCAAAAATCACGCTCAGGAGTCAAATTTCGGACATTTCAGACATTTTGAAAACTGAAGGTGGGTTTGGGCAAAATATGGCACATCGCCGTTTTCAGTAATTGGTATATTTTCGGTGTAAAAAGTCGTAATTTGAAACTGAAAAAAGGTGCAGAGAGTCAGAATTCGGATAAATAATCACGCTCAGGAGTCAAATTTCCGACATTTCAGACATTTTGAAAACTGCAGGGGGGATTGGGCAAAATATGACCCATCGCCGTTTACAGTAATTGGCATATTTTCGGTATGAAACGTCGTAATTTGAAACTGAAAATAGGTGCAGAGAGTCAGATTTCGGCTCAAAAATCACGCTCTGGAGTCAAATTTCCGACATTTGAGACATTTTGAAAACAGCAGGGTGGTTTGGGCAAAATATGACCCATCGCCGTTTTCAGTAATTGGAATATTTTCAATATAAAAAGTCGTAATTTGAAACTGAAAATAGGTGCAGAGAGTCAGAATTCGGATAAAAAAAAATCCCGCTCAGGAGTCAAATTTCCGACATTTTAGACCTTTTGAAAACTGCAGGGGGGTTTGGGCAAAATACGACCCATCGCCGTTTACAGTAATTGGCATATATTCGGTATGAAACGTCGTAATTTGAAACTGAAAATATGTGCAGAGAGTCAGAATTCGGCTCAAAAGTCACGCTCTGGAGTCAAATTTCCGACATTTCAGACATTTTGAAAACTGCAGGGGGGTTTGGGCAAAATATGACCCATCGCTGTTTTCAGTATTTGGCATATTTTCGGTATAAAATTCGTAATTTGAAACTGAAAATAGGTGCAGAGAGTCAGAATTCGGCTCAGAAATCACGCTCAGGAGTCAAATTTCCGACATTTCAGACATTTTGAAAACTGCAGGGGGGTTTGGGCAAAATATGACCCATCGCCGTTTTCAGTAATTGGCATATTTTCGGTATAAAAAGTCGTAATTTGAAACTGAAAAAAGGTGCAGAGTCAGAATTCGGCTCAAAAGTCACGCTCAGGAGTCAAATTTCCGACATTTCAGACATTTTGAAAACTGCTGGGGGGTTTGGGCAAAATATGACCCATAGCCGTTTTCAGTAATTGGCATATTTTCGGTATAAAAAGTCGCAATTTGAAACTGAAAATAGGTGCAGAGAGTCAGAATTCGGATAAAAAATCACGCTCAGGAGTCAAATTTCCGACATTTCAGACATTTTGAAAACTCCAGGGGGGTTTGGGCAAAATATGACCCATCGCCGTTTTCAGTAATTGGCATATTTTCGGTATAAAAAGTCGTAATTTGAAACTGAAAATAGGTGCAGAGAGTCAGAATTCTGCTCAAAAGTCACGCTCAGGAGTCAAATTTCCGACATTTCAGACATTTTGAAAACTGCAGGGGAGTTTGGGTAAAATATGACCCATCGCCGTTTTCAGTAATTGGCATATTTTCGGTATGAAACGTCGTAATTTGAAACTGAAAATAGGTGCAGAGAGTCAGAATTCGGCTCAAAAATCACGCTCAGGAGTCAAATTTCACACATTTAAGACATTTTAAAAACTGCAGGGGTGTTTGGGCAAAATATGACCCATCGCCGTTTTCAGTAATTGACATATTTTCGGTATAACAATTAGTAATTTGAAACTGAAAATAGGTGCAGAGGGTCAGAATTCGGATACAAAATCACGCTCAGGAGTCAAATTTCCGACATTTCAGACATTTTGAAAACTGCAGGGGGGTTTGGGCAAAATATGACCCATCGCCGTTTTCAGTAATTGGCATATTTTCGGTATGAAACGTCGTAATTTAAAACTGAAAATAGGAGCAGAGAGTCAGAATTCGGCTAGAAAATCAAGCTCGGGAGTCAAATTTCCGACATTTCAGACATTTTGAAAACTGCTGGGGGGTTTGGGTAAAATATGACCCATCGCCGTTTTCAGTAATTGGCATATTTTCGGTATAAAAAGTCGTAATTTGAAACTGAAAATAGGTGCAGAGAGTCAGAATTCGGCTCAAACATCACGCTCATGAGACAAATATCCGACATTTCAGACATTTTGAAAAGTGCAAGGGGGGTTTGGGCAAAATATGACCCATCGCCGTTTCCAGTAATTGGCATATTTTCGGTATGAAACGTCGTAATTTGAAACTGAAAATAGGTGCAGAGAGTCAGAATTCGGCTCAAAAGTCACGCTCAGGAGTCAAATTTCCGACATTTCAGACATTTTGAAAACTGCAGGGGGGTTTGGGTAAAATATGACCCATCGCCGTTTTCAGTAATTGACATATTTTCGGTATAACAATTAGTAATTTGAAACTGAAAATAGGTGCAGAGGGTCAGAATTCGGATACAAAATCACGCTCAGGAGTCAAATTTCCGACATTTCAGACATTTTGAAAACTGCAGAAGGGTTTGGGCAAAATATGACACATCGTCGTTGTCATTAATTGGCATATTTTCGGTATGAAACGTCGTAATTTGAAACTGAAAATAGGTGCAGAGAGTCAGAATTCGGCTCAAAAATCACGCTCAGGAGTCAAATTTCCGACATTTCAGACATTTTGAAAACTGCAGGGGGGTTTGGGCAAAATATTACCCATCGCCGTTTTCAGTAATTGGCATATTTTCGGTATGAAACTTCGTAATTTGAAACTGAAAATAGGTGCAGAGAGTCAGAATTCGGCTCAAAAATCACGCTCAGGAGTCAAATTTTCGACATTTCAGACATTTTAAAAACTGCAGGGGGGTTTGGGCAAAATATGACCCATCGCCGTTTTCAGTAATTGGCATACTTTCGGTATGAAACGTCGTAATTTGAAACTGAAAATAGGTGCAGAGAGTCAGAATTCGGCTCAAAAATCACGCTCTGGAGTCAAATTTCCGACATTTGAGACATTTTGAAAACAGCAGGGTGGTTTGGGCAAAATATGACCCATCGCCGTTTTCAGTAATTGGCATATTTTCAATATAAAAAGTCGTAATTTGAAACTGAAAATAGGTGCAGAGAGTCAGAATTCGGATAAAAAAAACCCCGCTCAGGAGTCAAATTTCCGACATTTCAGAACTTTTGAAAACTGCAGGGGGTTTTGGGCAAAATACGACCCATCGCCGTTTACAGTAATTGGCATATTTTCGGTATGAAACGTCGTAATTTGAAACTGAAAATAGGTGCAGAGAGTCAGAATTCGGCTCAAAAATCACGCTCTGGAGTAAAATTTCCGACATTTCAGACATTTTGAAAACTGCAGGGGGGTTTGGGCAAAATATGACCCATCGCCGTTTTTAGTATTTGGCATATTTTCGGTATAAAATTCGTAATTTGAAACTGAAAATAGGTGCAGAGAGTCAGAATTCGGCTCAGAAATCACGCTCAGGAGTCAAATTTCCGACATTTCAGACATTTTGAAAACTGCAGGGGGGTTTGGGCAAAATATGACCCATCGTCGTTTTCAGTATTTGGCATATTTTCGGTATAAAATTCGTAATTTGAAACTGAAAATAGGTGCAGAGAGTCAGAATTCGGATAAAAAATCACGCTCAGTAGTCAAATTTCCGACATTTCAGACATTTTGAAAACTGCAGGGGGGTTTGGGCAAAATATGACCCATCGCTGTTTTCAGTAATTGGCATATTTTCGGTATGAAACGTCGTAATTTGAAACTAAAAATAGGTGCAGAGAGTCAGAATTCGGCTCAAAAATCACGCTCAGGAGTCAAATTTCACACATTTCAGACATTTTAAAAACTGCAGGGGTGTTTGGGCAAAATATGACCCATCAACGTTTTCAGTAATTGACATATTTTCGGTATAACAATTAGTAATTTGAAACTGAAAATATGTGCAGAGAGTCAGAATTCGGCTCAAAAATCACAGTCAGGAGTCAAATTTCCGACATTTCAGACCTTTTGATAACTGCAGGGGGGTTTGGGCAAAATATGACCCATCGCCGTTTTCAGTAATTGGCATATTTTCGGTATGAAACGTCGTAATTTGAATCTGAAAATAGGTGCAGAGAGTCAGAATTCGGATAAAAAATCACGCTCAGGAATCAAATTTCCGACATTTCAGACATTTTGAAAACTGCAAGAAGGTTTGGGCAAAATATGACCCATCGCTGTTTAGAGTAATTGGCATATTTTCGGTATGAAACGTCATAATTTGAAACTGAAAATAGGTGCAGAGAGTCAGAATTCGGATAAAAAATCATGCTCAGGAGTCAAATTTCCGACATTTCAGACATTTTAAAAACTGCAGGGGGGTTTTGGCAAAATATGACCCATCGCCGTTTTCAGTAATTGGCATATTTTCGGTATGAAACGTCGTAATTTGCAACTGAAAATAGGTGCAGAGAGTCAGAATTCGGCTCAAAAATCACGCTCTGGAGTCAAATTTCCGACATTTGAGACATTTTGAAAACAGCAGGGTGGTTTGGGCACAATATGACCCATCGCTGTTTTCAGTAATTGGCATATTTTCGATATGAAACGTCGTAATTTGAATCTGAAAATAGGTGCAGAGAGTCAGAATTCGGCTCAAAAATCACGCTCAGGAGTCAAATTTCCGACATTTCAGACATTTTGAAAACTGCAAGGGGGTTTGGGCAAAATATGACCCATCGCCGTTTACAGTAATTGGCATATTTTCGGTATAAAAAGTCGTAATTTGAAACTGAAAATAGGTGCAGAGAGTCAGAATTCGGCTCAAAAATCACGCTCAGGAGTCAAATTTCCGACATTTCAGACATTTTAAAAACTGCAGGGTGGTTTGGGCAAAATATGACCCATCGCCGTTTTCAGTAATTGGCATATTTTCGGTATGAAATGTCGTAATTTGAAACTGAAAATAGGTGCAGAGAGTCAGAATTCGGATAAAAAATCACGCTCAGGAGACAAATTTCCGACATTTCAGACATTTTGAAAACTGCAGGGGGGTTTGGGCAAAATATGACCCATCGCCGTTTTCAGTAATTGGCATATTTTCGGTATGAAACGTCGTAATTTGAAACTGAAAATAGGTGCAGAGAGTCAGAATTCGGCTCAAAAATCACGCTCAGGAGTCAAATTTCCGACATTTCAGACATTTTAAAAACTGCAGGGGGGTTTGGGCAAAATATGACCTATCGCCGTTTTCAGTAATTGGCATATTTTCGGTATAAAACGTCGTAATTTGAAACTGAAAATAGGTGCGGAGAGTCAGAATTCGGATAAAAAAATCACGCTCATGAGACAAATTTCCGACATTTCAGACATTTTGAAAACTGCAGGGGGGTTTGGGCAAAATATGATCCATCGCCGTTTTCAGTAATTGGCATATTTTCGGTATAAAATTCGTAATTTGAAACTGAAAATAGGTGCAGAGAGTCAGAATTCGGCTCAGAAATCACGCTCAGGAGTCAAATTTCCGACATTTCAGACATTTTGAAAACTGCAAGGGGGTTTGGGCAAAATATGACCCATCGCCGTTTTCAGTAATTGGCATATTTTCGGTATGAAACGTCGTAATTTGAAACTGAAAATAGGTGCAGAGAGTCAGAATTCGGCTCAAAAATCACGCTCAGGAGTCAAATTTCACACATTTAAGACATTTTAAAAACTGCAGGGAGGTTTGGGCAAAATATGACCCATCGCCGTTTTCAGTAATTGGCATATTTTCGGTATGAAACGTCGTAATTTGAAACTGAAAATAGGTGCAGAGAGTCAGAATTCGGCTCAAAAGTCATGCTCAGGAGTCAAATTTCCGACATTTCAGACATATTGAAAACTGCAGGGAGGTTTGGGCAAAATATGACCCATCGCCGTTTTCAGTAATTGGCATATTTTCGGTATGAAACGTCGTAATTTGAAACTGAAAATAGGTGCAGAGAGTCAGAATTCGGCTCAAAAATCACGCTCAGGAGTCAAATTTCACACATTTAAGACATTTTAAAAACTGCAGGGGTGTTTGGACGAAATATGTCCCATCGCCGATTTCAGTAATTGACATATTTTCGGTATAACAATTAGTAATTTGAAACTGAAAATTGGTGCAGAGGGTCAGAATTCGGATAAAAAATCACGCTCAGGAGTCAAATTTCCGACATTTCAGACATTTTGAAAACTGCAGGGGGGTTTGGGCAAAATATGACCCATCGCCGTTTTCAGTAATTGGCATATTTTCGGTATGAAACATCGTAATTTGAAACTGAAAATAGGTGCAGAGAGTCAAAATTCGGCTCAAAAATCACGCTCAGGAGTCAAATTTCGGACATTTCAGACATTTTGAAAACTGAAGGTGGGTTTGGGCAAAATATGGCACATCGCCGTTTTCAGTAATTGGTATATTTTCGGTGTAAAAAGTCGTAATTTGAAACTGAAAAAAGGTGCAGAGAGTCAGAATTCGGATAAATAATCACGCTCAGGAGTCAAATTTCCGACATTTCAGACATTTTGAAAACTGCAGGGGGGATTGGGCAAAATATGACCCATCGCCGTTTACAGTAATTGGCATATTTTCGGTATGAAACGTCGTAATTTGAAACTGAAAATAGGTGCAGAGAGTCAGATTTCGGCTCAAAAATCACGCTCTGGAGTCAAATTTCCGACATTTGAGACATTTTGAAAACAGCAGGGTGGTTTGGGCAAAATATGACCCATCGCCGTTTTCAGTAATTGGAATATTTTCAATATAAAAAGTCGTAATTTGAAACTGAAAATAGGTGCAGAGAGTCAGAATTCGGATAAAAAAAAATCCCGCTCAGGAGTCAAATTTCCGACATTTTAGACCTTTTGAAAACTGCAGGGGGGTTTGGGCAAAATACGACCCATCGCCGTTTACAGTAATTGGCATATATTCGGTATGAAACGTCGTAATTTGAAACTGAAAATATGTGCAGAGAGTCAGAATTCGGCTCAAAAGTCATGCTCTGGAGTCAAATTTCCGACATTTCAGACATTTTGAAAACTGCAGGGGGGTTTGGGCAAAATATGACCCATCGCTGTTTTCAGTATTTGGCATATTTTCGGTATAAAATTCGTAATTTGAAACTGAAAATAGGTGCAGAGAGTCAGAATTCGGCTCAGAAATCACGCTCAGGAGTCAAATTTCCGACATTTCAGACATTTTGAAAACTGCAGGGGGGTTTGGGCAAAATATGACCCATCGCCGTTTTCAGTAATTGGCATATTTTCGGTATAAAAAGTCGTAATTTGAAACTGAAAAAAGGTGCAGAGTCAGAATTCGGCTCAAAAGTCACGCTCAGGAGTCAAATTTCCGACATTTCAGACATTTTGAAAACTGCTGGGGGGTTTGGGCAAAATATGACCCATAGCCGTTTTCAGTAATTGGCATATTTTCGGTATAAAAAGTCGCAATTTGAAACTGAAAATAGGTGCAGAGAGTCAGAATTCGGATAAAAAATCACGCTCAGGAGTCAAATTTCCGACATTTCAGACATTTTGAAAACTCCAGGGGGGTTTGGGCAAAATATGACCCATCGCCGTTTTCAGTAATTGGCATATTTTCGGTATAAAAAGTCGTAATTTGAAACTGAAAATAGGTGCAGAGAGTCAGAATTCTGCTCAAAAGTCACGCTCAGGAGTCAAATTTCCGACATTTCAGACATTTTGAAAACTGCAGGGGAGTTTGGGTAAAATATGACCCATCGCCGTTTTCAGTAATTGGCATATTTTCGGTATGAAACGTCGTAATTTGAAACTGAAAATAGGTGCAGAGAGTCAGAATTCGGCTCAAAAATCACGCTCAGGAGTCAAATTTCACACATTTAAGACATTTTAAAAACTGCAGGGGTGTTTGGGCAAAATATGACCCATCGCCGTTTTCAGTAATTGACATATTTTCGGTATAACAATTAGTAATTTGAAACTGAAAATAGGTGCAGAGGGTCAGAATTCGGATACAAAATCACGCTCAGGAGTCAAATTTCCGACATTTCAGACATTTTGAAAACTGCAGGGGGGTTTGGGCAAAATATGACCCATCGCCGTTTTCAGTAATTGGCATATTTTCGGTATGAAACGTCGTAATTTAAAACTGAAAATAGGAGCAGAGAGTCAGAATTCGGCTAGAAAATCAAGCTCGGGAGTCAAATTTCCGACATTTCAGACATTTTGAAAACTGCTGGGGGGTTTGGGTAAAATATGACCCATCGCCGTTTTCAGTAATTGGCATATTTTCGGTATAAAAAGTCGTAATTTGAAACTGAAAATAGGTGCAGAGAGTCAGAATTCGGCTCAAACATCACGCTCATGAGACAAATATCCGACATTTCAGACATTTTGAAAAGTGCAAGGGGGGTTTGGGCAAAATATGACCCATCGCCGTTTCCAGTAATTGGCATATTTTCGGTATGAAACGTCGTAATTTGAAACTGAAAATAGGTGCAGAGAGTCAGAATTCGGCTCAAAAGTCACGCTCAGGAGTCAAATTTCCGACATTTCAGACATTTTGAAAACTGCAGGGGGGTTTGGGTAAAATATGACCCATCGCCGTTTTCAGTAATTGACATATTTTCGGTATAACAATTAGTAATTTGAAACTGAAAATAGGTGCAGAGGGTCAGAATTCGGATACAAAATCACGCTCAGGAGTCAAATTTCCGACATTTCAGACATTTTGAAAACTGCAGAAGGGTTTGGGCAAAATATGACACATCGTCGTTGTCATTAATTGGCATATTTTCGGTATGAAACGTCGTAATTTGAAACTGAAAATAGGTGCAGAGAGTCAGAATTCGGCTCAAAAATCACGCTCAGGAGTCAAATTTCCGACATTTCAGACATTTTGAAAACTGCAGGGGGGTTTGGGCAAAATATTACCCATCGCCGTTTTCAGTAATTGGCATATTTTCGGTATGAAACTTCGTAATTTGAAACTGAAAATAGGTGCAGAGAGTCAGAATTCGGCTCAAAAATCACGCTCAGGAGTCAAATTTTCGACATTTCAGACATTTTAAAAACTGCAGGGGGGTTTGGGCAAAATATGACCCATCGCCGTTTTCAGTAATTGGCATACTTTCGGTATGAAACGTCGTAATTTGAAACTGAAAATAGGTGCAGAGAGTCAGAATTCGGCTCAAAAATCACGCTCTGGAGTCAAATTTCCGACATTTGAGACATTTTGAAAACAGCAGGGTGGTTTGGGCAAAATATGACCCATCGCCGTTTTCAGTAATTGGCATATTTTCAATATAAAAAGTCGTAATTTGAAACTGAAAATAGGTGCAGAGAGTCAGAATTCGGATAAAAAAAACCCCGCTCAGGAGTCAAATTTCCGACATTTCAGAACTTTTGAAAACTGCAGGGGGTTTTGGGCAAAATACGACCCATCGCCGTTTACAGTAATTGGCATATTTTCGGTATGAAACGTCGTAATTTGAAACTGAAAATAGGTGCAGAGAGTCAGAATTCGGCTCAAAAATCACGCTCTGGAGTAAAATTTCCGACATTTCAGACATTTTGAAAACTGCAGGGGGGTTTGGGCAAAATATGACCCATCGCCGTTTTCAGTATTTGGCATATTTTCGGTATAAAATTCGTAATTTGAAACTGAAAATAGGTGCAGAGAGTCAGAATTCGGCTCAGAAATCACGCTCAGGAGTCAAATTTCCGACATTTCAGACATTTTGAAAACTGCAGGGGGGTTTGGGCAAAATATGACCCATCGCCGTTTTCAGTAATTGGCATATTTTCGGTATAAAAAGTCGCAATTTGAAACTGAAAATAGGTGCAGAGAGTCAGAATTCGGCTCGAAGGTCACGCTCAGGAGTCAAATTTCCGACATTTCAGACATTTTGAAAACTGCAGGGGGGTTTGGGTAAAATATGAACCATCGCCGTTTTCAGTAATTGGCATATTTTCGGTATGAAACGTCGTAATTTGAAACTGAAAATAGATGCAGAGAGTCAGAATTCGGATAAAAAATCACGCTCAGGAGTCAAATTTCACACATTTAAGACATTTTAAAAACTGCAGGGGTGTTTGGGCAAAATATGAACCATCGCCGTTTTCAGTAATTGACATATTTTCGGTATAACAATTAGTAATTTGAAACTGAAAATAGGTGCAGAGGGTCAGAATTCGGATACAAAATCACGCTCAGGAGTCAAATTTCCGACATTTCAGACATTTTGAAAACTGCAGAAGGGTTTGGGCAAAATATGACACATCGTTGTTTTCAGTAATTGGCATATTTTCGGTATGAAACGTCGTAATTTGAAACTGAAAATAGGTGCAGAGAGTCAGAATTCGGCTCAAAAATCACGCTCAGGAGTCAAATTTCCGACATTTCAGACATTTTGAAAACTGAAGGTGGGTTTGAGCAAAATATGACCCATCACCGTTTTCATTAATTGGCATATTTTCGGTGTAAAAAGTCGTAATTTGAAACTGAAAATAGGTGCAGACAGTCAGAATTTGGATAAAAAATCACGCTCAGGAGTCAAATTTCCGACATTTCAGACATTTTGAAAACTGCAGGGGGGTTTGGGCAAAATATGACCCATCGCCGTTTACAGTAATTGGCATATTTTCGGTATGAAACGTCGTAATTTGAAACTGAAAATAGGTACAGAGAGTCAGAATTCGGCTCAAAAATCACGCTCAGGAGTCAAATTTCCGACATTTCAGACATTTAGAAAACTGCAGGGGGGTTTGGGCAAAATATGACCCATTGCCGTTTTCAGTAATTGGCATATTTTCGGTATGAAACGTCGTAATTTAAAACTGAAAATAGGAGCAGTGAGTCAGAATTCGGCTAGAAAATCAAGCTCGGGAGTCAAATTTCCGACATTTCAGACATTTTGAAAACTGCAGGGGGGTTTGGGCAAAATATGACCCATCGCCGTTTTCAGTAATTGGCATATTTTTGGTATGAAACGTCGTAATTTGAAACTGAAAATAGGTGCAGAGAGTCAGAATTCGGATAAAAAATCACGCTCAGGAGACAAATTTCCGACATTTCAGACATTTTGAAAACTGCAGGGGGGTTTGGGCAAAATATGACCCATCGTTGTTTACAGTAATTGGCATATTTTCAGTATGAAACATCGTAATTTGAAACTGAAAATAGGTGCAGAGAGTCAGAATTCGGCTAAAAAATAACGCTCATTAGTCAAATTTCCGACATTTCTCACATTTTAAAAACTGCAGGGGGGTTTGGGCAAAACATGACCCATCGCTGTTTTCAGTAATTGGCATATTTTCGGTATGAAACGTCGTAATTTGAAACTGACAATAGGTACAGAGAGTCAGAATTCGGCTCAAAAATCACGCTCAGGAGTCAAATTTCCGACATTTCAGACATTTTGAAAACTGCAGGGGGCTTTGGACAAAATATGACCCATCGCAGTTTACAGTAATTGGCATATTTTCAATATAAAAAGTCGTAATTTGAAACTGAAAATAGGTGCAGAGAGTCAGAATTCGGATAAAAAATCACGCTCAGGAATCAAATTTCCGACATTTCAGACATTTTGAAAACTGCAAGGGGGTTTGGGCAAAATATGACCCATTGCCATTTTCATTAATTGGCATATTTTCGGTATGAAACGTCGTAATTTGAAACTGAAAATAGGTGCAGAGAGTCAGAATTCGGCTCAAAAATCACGCTCTGGAGTCAAATTTCTGACATTTCAGACATTTTGAAAACTGCAGGGGGGTTTGGGCAAAATATGACCCATCGCCGTTTTCAGTAATTGGCATATTTTCGGTATGAAACGTCGTAATTTGAAACTGAAAATAGGTGCAGAGGGTCAGAATTCGGATAAAAAATCACGCTCAGGAGTCAAATTTCCGACATTTCAGACATTTTGAAAACTGCAGAAGGGTTTGGGCAAAATATGACCCATCGTCGTTTTCAGTAATTGGCATATTTTCGGTATGAAACGTCGTTATTTGAAACTGAAAATAGGGGCAGAGAGTCAGAATTCGGCTCAAAAATCACGCTCATGAGACAAATTTCCGACATTTCAAACATTTTGAAAACTGCAGGGGGGTTTGGGCAAAATATGAGCCATTGCCGTTTTCATTAATTGGCATATTTTCGGTATGAAACGTCGTAATTTGAAACTGAAAATAGGTGCAGAGAGTCAGAATTCGGCTCAAAAATCACGCTCTGGAGTCAAATTTCCGACATTTCAGACATTTTGAAAACTGCAGGGGGGTTTGGGCAAAATATGACCCATCGCCGTTTTCAGTAATTGGCATATTTTCGGTATATAAAGTCGTAATTTGAAACTGAAAATAGGTGCAGAGAGTCAGAATTCGGCTCAAAAATTACGCTCAGGAGTCAAATTTCCGACATTTCAGACATTTTAAACACTGCAGGGGGGTTTGGGCAAAATATGACCCATCGCCGTTTTCAGTAATTGGCATATTTTCGGTATGAAACGTCGTAATTTGAAACTGAAAATAGGTGCAGAGAGTCAGAATTCGGATAAAAAATCACGCTCAGGAGACGAATTTCCGACATTTCGGACATTTTGAAAACTGCAGGGGGGTTAGGGCAAAATATGACCCATCGCCGTTTTCAGTAATTGGTATATTTTCGGTATGAAACGTCGTAATTAGAAACTGAAAATAGGTGCAGAGAGTCAGAATTCGGCTCAAAAATCACGCTCAGGAGTCAAATTTCCGACATTTCAGACATTTTTGAAAACTATAGGGGGGTTAGTGCAAAATATGACCCATCGTTGTTTACAGTAATTGGCATATTTTCGGTATGAAACGTCGTAATTTGAAACTGAAAATAGGTGCAGAGAGTCAGAATTCGGCTCAAAAATAACGCTCAGGAGTCAAATTTCCGACATTTCACACATTTTAAAATCTGCAGGGGGGTTTGGGCAAAATATGACCCATCGCTGTTTTCAGTAATTGGCATATTTTCGGCATGAAACTTCGTAATTTGAAACTGAAAATAGGTACAGAGAGTCAGAATTCGGCTCAAAAATCACGCTCAGGAATCAAATTTCCGACATTTCAGACATTTTGAAAACTGCAGGGGGCTTTGGGCAAAATATGACCCATCGCCGTTTACAGTAATTGGCATATTTTCAATAAAAAAAAGTCGTAATTTGAAACTGAAAATAGGTGCAGAGAGTCAGAATTCGGATAAAAAATCACGCTCAGGAATCAAATTTCCGACATTTCAGACATTTGGAAAACTGCAAAGGGGTTTGGGCAAAATATGACCCATTGCCATTTTCATTAATTGGCATATTTTCGGTATGAAACGTCGTAATTTGAAACTGAAAATAGGTGCAGAGAGTCAGAATTCGGCTCAAAAATCACGCTCTGGAGTCAAATTTCCGACATTTCAGACATTTTGAAAACTGCAGGGGGGTTTGGGCAAAATATGACCCATCGCCGTTTTCAGTAATTGGCATATTTTCGGTATAAAAAGTCGTAATTTGAAACTGAAAATAGGTGCAGAGATTCAGAATTCGGATAAAAAATCAAGCTCAGCAGTCAAATTTCCGACATTTCTGACATTTTAAAAACTGCAGGGGGGTTTGGGCAAAATATGACCCATCGCCGTTTTCAGTAATTGGCATATTTTCGGTATGAAACGTCGTAATTTGAAACTGAAAATAGGTGCAGAGAGTCAGAATTCGGATAAAAAATCACGCCCAGGAGACAAATTTCCGACATTTCAGACATTTTGAAAACTGCAGGGGGGTTTGGGCAAAATATGACCCATCGACGTTTTCAGTAATTGGTATATTTTCGGTATGAAACGTCGTAATTTGAAACTGAAAATAGGTGCAGAGAGTCAGAATTCGGCTCAGAAATCACGCTCAGGATTCAAATTTCCGCCATTTCAGACATTTTGAAAACTGCAGGGGGGTTTGGGCAAAATATGACCCATCGCCGTTTTCAGTAATTGGCATATTTTCGGTATAAAAAGTCGCAATTTGAAACTGAAAATAGGTGCAGAGAGTCAGAATTCGGCTCGAAGGTCACGCTCAGGAGTCAAATTTCCGACATTTCAGACATTTTGAAAACTGCAGGGGGGTTTGGGTAAAATATGACCCGTCGCCGTTTTCAGTAATTGGCATATTTTCGGTATGAAACGTCGTAATTTGAAACTGAAAATAGGTGCAGAGAGTCAGAATTCGGATAAAAAATCACGCTCAGGAGTCAAATTTCACACATTTAAGACATTTTAAAAACTGCAGGGGTGTTTGGGCAAAATATGAACCATCGCCGTTTTCAGTAATTGACATATTTTCGGTATAACAATTAGTAATTTGAAACTGAAAATAGGTGCAGAGGGTCAGAATTCGGATACAAAATCACGCTCAGGAGTCAAATTTCCGACATTTCAGACATTTTGAAAACTGCAGAAGGGTTTGGGCAAAATATGACACATCGTTGTTTTCAGTAATTGGCATATTTTCGGTATGAAACGTCGTAATTTGAAACTGAAAATAGGTGCAGAGAGTCAGAATTCGGCTCAAAAATCACGCTCAGGAGTCAAATTTCCGACATTTCAGACATTTTGAAAACTGAAGGTGGGTTTGAGCAAAATATGACCCATCACCGTTTTCATTAATTGGCATATTTTCGGTGTAAAAAGTCGTAATTTGAAACTGAAAATAGGTGCAGAGAGTCAGAATTTGGATAAAAAATCACGCTCAGGAGTCAAATTTCCGACATTTCAGACATTTTGAAAACTGCAGGGGGGTTTGGGCAAAATATGACCCATCGCCGTTTACAGTAATTGGCATATTTTCGGTATGAAACGTCGTAATTTGAAACTGAAAATAGGTACAGAGAGTCAGAATTCGGCTCAAAAATCACGCTCAGGAGTCAAATTTCCGACATTTCAGACATTTAGAAAACTGCAGGGGGGTTTGGGCAAAATATGACCCATTGCCGTTTTCAGTAATTGGCATATTTTCGGTATGAAACGTCGTAATTTAAAACTGAAAATAGGAGCAGTGAGTCAGAATTCGGCTAGAAAATCAAGCTCGGGAGTCAAATTTCCGACATTTCAGACATTTTGAAAACTGCAGGGGGGTTTGGGCAAAATATGACCCATCGCCGTTTTCAGTAATTGGCATATTTTTGGTATGAAACGTCGTAATTTGAAACTGAAAATAGGTGCAGAGAGTCAGAATTCGGATAAAAAATCACGCTCAGGAGACAAATTTCCGACATTTCAGACATTTTGAAAACTGCAGGGGGGTTTGGGCAAAATATGACCCATCGTTGTTTACAGTAATTGGCATATTTTCAGTATGAAACATCGTAATTTGAAACTGAAAATAGGTGCAGAGAGTCAGAATTCGGCTAAAAAATAACGCTCATTAGTCAAATTTCCGACATTTCTCACATTTTAAAAACTGCAGGGGGGTTTGGGCAAAACATGACCCATCGCTGTTTTCAGTAATTGGCATATTTTCGGTATGAAACGTCGTAATTTGAAACTGACAATAGGTACAGAGAGTCAGAATTCGGCTCAAAAATCACGCTCAGGAGTCAAATTTCCGACATTTAAGACATTTTGAAAACTGCAGGGGGCTTTGGACAAAATATGACCCATCGCAGTTTACAGTAATTGGCATATTTTCAATATAAAAAGTCGTAATTTGAAACTGAAAATAGGTGCAGAGAGTCAGAATTCGGATAAAAAATCACGCTCAGGAATCAAATTTCCGACATTTCAGACATTTTGAAAACTGCAGGGGGGTTTGGGCAAAATATGACCCATTGCCATTTTCATTAATTGGCATATTTTCGGTATGAAACGTCGTAATTTGAAACTGAAAATAGGTGCAGAGAGTCAGAATTCGGCTCAAAAATCACGCTCAGGAGTCAAATTTCCGACATTTCAGACATTTTGAAAACTGAAGGTGGGTTTGAGCAAAATATGACCCATCACCGTTTTCATTAATTGGCATATTTTCGGTGTAAAAAGTCGTAATTTGAAACTGAAAATAGGTGCAGAGAGTCAGAATTCGGATAAAAAATCACGCTCAGGAGTAAAATTTCCGACATTTCAGACATTTTGAAAACTGCAGGGGGGTTTGGGCAAAATATGACCCATCGCCGTTT
Organism: Procambarus clarkii; assembly: GCF_040958095.1. NCBI lineage: Eukaryota > Metazoa > Arthropoda > Malacostraca > Decapoda > Cambaridae > Procambarus > Procambarus clarkii. Next base: position 22,320,594 of record NC_091206.1, read on the forward strand.
ACAGTAATTGACATATTTTCGGTATGAAACGTCGTAATTTGAAACTGAAAATAGGTACAGAGAGTCAGAATTCGGCTCAAAAATCACGCTCAGGAGTCAAATTTCCGACATTTCCGACATTTAGAAAACTGCAGGGGGGTTTGGGCAAAATATGACCCATTGCCGTTTTCAGTAATTGGCATATTTTCGGTATGAAACGTCGTAATTTAAAACTGAAAATAGGAGCAGTGAGTCAGAATTCGGCTAGAAAATCATGCTCGGGAGTCAAATTTCCGACATTTCAGACATTTTGAAAACTGCAGGGGGGTTTGGGCAAAATATGACCCATCGCCGTTTTCAGTAATTGGCATATTTTTGGTATGAAACGTCGTAATTTGAAACTGAAAATAGGTGCAGAGAGTCAGAATTCGGATAAAAAATCACGCTCAGGAGACAAATTTCCGACATTTCAGACATTTTGAAAACTGCAGGGGGGTTTGGGCAAAATATGACCCATCGTTGTTTACAGTAATTGGCATATTTTCAGTATGAAACATCGTAATTTGAAACTGAAAATAGGTGCAGAGAGTCAGAATTCGGCTAAAAAATAACGCTCATTAGTCAAATTTCCGACATTTCTCACATTTTAAAAACTGCAGGGGGGTTTGGGCAAAACATGACCCATCGCTGTTTTCAGTAATTGGCATATTTTCGGTATGAAACGTCGTAATTTGAAACTGACAATAGGTACAGAGAGTCAGAATTCGGCTCAAAAATCACGCTCAGGAGTCAAATTTCCGACATTTCAGACATTTTGAAAACTGCAGGGGGCTTTGGACAAAATATGACCCATCGCAGTTTACAGTAATTGGCATATTTTCAATATAAAAAGTCGTAATTTGAAACTGAAAATAGGTGCAGAGAGTCAGAATTCGGATAAAAAATCACGCTCAGGAGTCAAATTTCACACATTTAAGACATTTTAAAAACTGCAGGGGTGTTTGGGCAAAATATGAACCATCGCCGTTTTCAGTAATTGACATATTTTCGGTATAACAATTAGTAATTTGAAACTGAAAATAGGTGCAGAGGGTCAGAATTCGGATACAAAATCACGCTCAGGAGTCAAATTTCCGACATTTCAGACATTTTGAAAACTGCAGAAGGGTTTGGGCAAAATATGACACATCGTTGTTTTCAGTAATTGGCATATTTTCGGTATGAAACGTCGTAATTTGAAACTGAAAATAGGTGCAGAGAGTCAGAATTCGGCTCAAAAATCACGCTCAGGAGTCAAATTTCCGACATTTCAGACATTTTGAAAACTGAAGGTGGGTTTGAGCAAAATATGACCCATCACCGTTTTCATTAATTGGCATATTTTCGGTGTAAAAAGTCGTAATTTGAAACTGAAAATAGGTGCAGAGAGTCAGAATTTGGATAAAAAATCACGCTCAGGAGTCAAATTTCCGACATTTCAGACATTTTGAAAACTGCAGGGGGGTTTGGGCAAAATATGACCCATCGCCGTTTACAGTAATTGGCATATTTTCGGTATGAAACGTCGTAATTTGAAACTGAAAATAGGTGCAGAGGGTCAGAATTCGGATAAAAAATCACGCTCAGGAGTCAAATTTCCGACATTTCAGACATTTTGAAAACTGCAGAAGGGTTTGGGCAAAATATGACCCATCGTCGTTTTCAGTAATTGGCATATTTTCGGTATGAAACGTCGTAATTTGAAACTGAAAATAGGGGCAGAGAGTCAGAATTCGGCTCAAAAATCACGCTCATGAGACAAATTTCCGACATTTCAAACATTTTGAAAACTGCAGGGGGGTTTGGGCAAAATATGAGCCATTGCCGTTTTCATTAATTGGCATATTTTCGGTATGAAACGTCGTAATTTGAAACTGAAAATAGGTGCAGAGAGTCAGAATTCGGCTCAAAATCACGCTCTGGAGTCAAATTTCCGACATTTCAGACATTTTGAAAACTGCAGGGGGGTTTGGGCAAAATATGACCCATCGCCGTTTTCAGTAATTGGCATATTTTCGGTATAAAAAGTCGTAATTTGAAACTGAAAATAGGTGCAGAGAGTCAGAATTCGGCTCAAAAATTACGCTCAGGAGTCAAATTTCCGACATTTCAGACATTTTAAACACTGCAGGGGGGTTTGGGCAAAAGATGACCCATCGCCGTTTTCAGTAATTGGCATATTTTCGGTATGAAACGTCGTAATTTGAAACTGAAAATAGGTGCAGAGAGTCAGAATTCGGATAAAAAATCACGCTCAGGAGACAAATTTCCGACATTTCAGACATTTTGAAAACTGCAGGGGGCTTAGGGCAAAATATGACCCATCGCCGTTTTCAGTAATTGGTATATTTTCGGTATGAAACGTCGTAATTTGAAACTGAAAATAGGTGCAGAGAGTCAGAATTCGGCTCAAAAATCACGCTCAGGAGTCAAATTTCCGACATTTCAGACATTTTTGAAAACTATAGGGGGGTTAGTGCAAAATATGACCCATCGTTGTTTACAGTAATTGGCATATTTTCGGTATGAAACGTCGTAATTTGAAACTGAAAATAGGTGCAGAGAGTCAGAATTCGGCTCAAAAATAACGCTCAGGAGTCAAATTTCCGACATTTCACACATTTTAAAATCTGCAGGGGGGTTTGGGCAAAATATGACCCATCGCTGTTTTCAGTAATTGGCATATTTTCGGCATGAAACTTCGTAATTTGAAACTGAAAATAGGTACAGAGAGTCAGAATTCGGCTCAAAAATCACGCTCAGGAATCAAATTTCCGACATTTCAGACATTTTGAAAACTGCAGGGGGCTTTGGGCAAAATATGACCCATCGCCGTTTACAGTAATTGGCATATTTTCAATAAAAAAAGTCGTAATTTGAAACTGAAAATAGGTGCAGAGAGTCAGAATTCGGATAAAAAATCACGCTCAGGAATCAAATTTCCGACATTTCAGACATTTGGAAAACTGCAAAGGGGTTTGGGCAAAATATGACCCATTGCCATTTTCATTAATTGGCATATTTTCGGTATGAAACGTCGTAATTTGAAACTGAAAATAGGTGCAGAGATTCAGAATTCGGATCAAAAATCAAGCTCAGCAGTCAAATTTCCGACATTTCTGACATTTTAAAAACTGCAGGGGGGTTTGGGCAAAATATGACCCATCGCCGTTTTCAGTAATTGGCATATTTTCGGTATGAAACGTCGTAATTTGAAACTGAAAATAGGTGCAGAGAGTCAGAATTCGGCTCAAAAATCACGCTCTGGAGTCAAATTTCCGACATTTCAGACATTTTGAAAACTGCAGTGGGGTTTGGGCAAAATATGACCCATCGCCGTTTTCAGTAATTGGCATATTTTCGGTATAAAAAGTCGTAATTTGAAACTGAAAATAGGTGCAGAGATTCAGAATTCGGATCAAAAATCAAGCTCAGCAGTCAAATTTCCGACATTTCTGACATTTTAAAAACTGCAGGGGGGTTTGGGCAAAATATGACCCATCGCCGTTTTCAGTAATTGGCATATTTTCGGTATGAAACGTCGTAATTTGAAACTGAAAATAGGTGCAGAGAGTCAGAATTCGGATAAAAAATCACGCCCAGGAGACAAATTTCCGACATTTCAGACATTTTGAAAACTGCAGGGGGGTTTGGGCAAAATATGACCCTCGACGTTTTCAGTAATTGGTATATTTTCGGTATGAAACGTCGTAATTTGAAACTGAAAATAGGTGCAGAGAGTCAGAATTCGGCTCAAAAATCACGTTCAGGAGTCAAATTTCCGACATTTCAGACATTTTTGAAAACTATAGGGGGGTTAGTGCAAAATATGACCCATCGTTGTTTACAGTAATTGGCATATTTTCGGTATGAAACGTCGTAATTTGAAACTGAAAATAGGTGCAGAGAGTCAGAATTCGGCTCAAAAATAACGCTCAGGAGTCAAATTTCCGACATTTCAGACATTTTGAAAACTGAAGGTGGGTTTGAGCAAAATATGACCCATCACCGTTTTCATTAATTGGCATATTTTCGGTGTAAAAAGTCGTAATTTGAAACTGAAAATAGGTGCAGAGAGTCAGAATTTGGATAAAAAATCACGCTCAGGAGTCAAATTTCCGACATTTCAGACATTTTGAAAACTGCAGGGGGGTTTGGGCAAAATATGACCCATCGCCGTTTTCAGTAATTGGCATATTTTTGGTATGAAACGTCGTAATTTGAAACTGAAAATAGGTGCAGAGAGTCAGAATTCGGATAAAAAATCACGCTCAGGAGACAAATTTCCGACATTTCAGACATTTTGAAAACTGCAGGGGGGTTTGGGCAAAATATGACCCATCGTTGTTTACAGTAATTGGCATATTTTCAGTATGAAACATCGTAATTTGAAACTGAAAATAGGTGCAGAAAGTCAGAATTCGGCTAAAAAATAACGCTCATTAGTCAAATTTCCGACATTTCTCACATTTTAAAAACTGCAGGGGGGTTTGGGCAAAACATGACCCATCGCTGTTTTCAGTAATTGGCATATTTTCGGTATGAAACGTCGTAATTTGAAACTGACAATAGGTACAGAGAGTCAGAATTCGGCTCAAAAATCACGCTCAGGAGTCAAATTTCCGACATTTCAGACATTTTGAAAACTGCAGGGGGCTTTGGACAAAATATGACCCATCGCAGTTTACAGTAATTGGCATATTTTCAATATAAAAAGTCGTAATTTGAAACTGAAAATAGGTGCAGAGAGTCAGAATTCGGATAAAAAATCACGCTCAGGAGTCAAATTTCACACATTTAAGACATTTTAAAAACTGCAGGGGTGTTTGGGCAAAATATGAACCATCGCCGTTTTCAGTAATTGACATATTTTCGGTATAACAATTAGTAATTTGAAACTGAAAATAGGTGCAGAGGGTCAGAATTCGGATACAAAATCACGCTCAGGAGTCAAATTTCCGACATTTCAGACATTTTGAAAACTGCAGAAGGGTTTGGGCAAAATATGACACATCGTTGTTTTCAGTAATTGGCATATTTTCGGTATGAAACGTCGTAATTTGAAACTGAAAATAGGTGCAGAGAGTCAGAATTCGGCTCAAAAATCACGCTCAGGAGTCAAATTTCCGACATTTCAGACATTTTGAAAACTGAAGGTGGGTTTGAGCAAAATATGACCCATCACCGTTTTCATTAATTGGCATATTTTCGGTGTAAAAAGTCGTAATTTGAAACTGAAAATAGGTGCAGAGAGTCAGAATTTGGATAAAAAATCACGCTCAGGAGTCAAATTTCCGACATTTCAGACATTTTGAAAACTGCAGGGGGGTTTGGGCAAAATATGACCCATCGCCGTTTACAGTAATTGGCATATTTTCGGTATGAAACGTCGTAATTTGAAACTGAAAATAGGTGCAGAGGGTCAGAATTCGGATAAAAAATCACGCTCAGGAGTCAAATTTCCGACATTTCAGACATTTTGAAAACTGCAGAAGGGTTTGGGCAAAATATGACCCATCGTCGTTTTCAGTAATTGGCATATTTTCGGTATGAAACGTCGTAATTTGAAACTGAAAATAGGGGCAGAGAGTCAGAATTCGGCTCAAAAATCACGCTCATGAGACAAATTTCCGACATTTCAAACATTTTGAAAACTGCAGGGGGGTTTGGGCAAAATATGAGCCATTGCCGTTTTCATTAATTGGCATATTTTCGGTATGAAACGTCGTAATTTGAAACTGAAAATAGGTGCAGAGAGTCAGAATTCGGCTCAAAAATCACGCTCTGGAGTCAAATTTCCGACATTTCAGACATTTTGAAAACTGCAGGGGGGTTTGGGCAAAATATGACCCATCGCCGTTTTCAGTAATTGGCATATTTTCGGTATAAAAAGTCGTAATTTGAAACTGAAAATAGGTGCAGAGAGTCAGAATTCGGCTCAAAAATTACGCTCAGGAGTCAAATTTCCGACATTTCAGACATTTTAAACACTGCAGGGGGGTTTGGGCAAAAGATGACCCATCGCCGTTTTCAGTAATTGGCATATTTTCGGTATGAAACGTCGTAATTTGAAACTGAAAATAGGTGCAGAGAGTCAGAATTCGGATAAAAAATCACGCTCAGGAGACAAATTTCCGACATTTCAGACATTTTGAAAACTGCAGGGGGCTTAGGGCAAAATATGACCCATCGCCGTTTTCAGTAATTGGTATATTTTCGGTATGAAACGTCGTAATTTGAAACTGAAAATAGGTGCAGAGAGTCAGAATTCGGCTCAAAAATCACGCTCAGGAGTCAAATTTCCGACATTTCAGACATTTTTGAAAACTATAGGGGGGTTAGTGCAAAATATGACCCATCGTTGTTTACAGTAATTGGCATATTTTCGGTATGAAACGTCGTAATTTGAAACTGAAAATAGGTGCAGAGAGTCAGAATTCGGCTCAAAAATAACGCTCAGGAGTCAAATTTCCGACATTTCACACATTTTAAAATCTGCAGGGGGGTTTGGGCAAAATATGACCCATCGCTGTTTTCAGTAATTGGCATATTTTCGGCATGAAACTTCGTAATTTGAAACTGAAAATAGGTACAGAGAGTCAGAATTCGGCTCAAAAATCACGCTCAGGAATCAAATTTCCGACATTTCAGACATTTTGAAAACTGCAGGGGGCTTTGGGCAAAATATGACCCATCGCCGTTTACAGTAATTGGCATATTTTCAATAAAAAAAGTCGTAATTTGAAACTGAAAATAGGTGCAGAGAGTCAGAATTCGGATAAAAAATCACGCTCAGGAATCAAATTTCCGACATTTCAGACATTTGGAAAACTGCAAAGGGGTTTGGGCAAAATATGACCCATTGCCATTTTCATTAATTGGCATATTTTCGGTATGAAACGTCGTAATTTGAAACTGAAAATAGGTGCAGAGATTCAGAATTCGGATCAAAAATCAAGCTCAGCAGTCAAATTTCCGACATTTCTGACATTTTAAAAACTGCAGGGGGGTTTGGGCAAAATATGACCCATCGCCGTTTTCAGTAATTGGCATATTTTCGGTATGAAACGTCGTAATTTGAAACTGAAAATAGGTGCAGAGAGTCAGAATTCGGCTCAAAAATCACGCTCTGGAGTCAAATTTCCGACATTTCAGACATTTTGAAAACTGCAGGGGGGTTTGGGCAAAATATGACCCATCGCCGTTTTCAGTAATTGGCATATTTTCGGTATAAAAAGTCGTAATTTGAAACTGAAAATAGGTGCAGAGATTCAGAATTCGGATCAAAAATCAAGCTCAGCAGTCAAATTTCCGACATTTCTGACATTTTAAAAACTGCAGGGGGGTTTGTGCAAAATATGACCCATCGCCGTTTTCAGTAATTGGCATATTTTCGGTATGAAACGTCGTAATTTGAAACTGAAAATAGGTGCAGAGAGTCAGAATTCGGATAAAAAATCACGCCCAGGAGACAAATTTCCGACATTTCAGACATTTTGAAAACTGCAGGGGGGTTTGGGCAAAATATGACCCTCGACGTTTTCAGTAATTGGTATATTTTCGGTATGAAACGTCGTAATTTGAAACTGAAAATAGGTGCAGAGAGTCAGAATTCGGCTCAAAAATCACGTTCAGGAGTCAAATTTCCGACATTTCAGACATTTTTGAAAACTATAGGGGGGTTAGTGCAAAATATGACCCATCGTTGTTTACAGTAATTGGCATATTTTCGGTATGAAACGTCGTAATTTGAAACTGAAAATAGGTGCAGAGAGTCAGAATTCGGCTCAAAAATAACGCTCAGGAGTCAAATTTCCGACATTTCAGACATTTTGAAAACTGAAGGTGGGTTTGAGCAAAATATGACCCATCACCGTTTTCATTAATTGGCATATTTTCGGTGTAAAAATTCGTAATTTGAAACTGAAAATAGGTGCAGAGAGTCAGAATTTGGATAAAAAATCACGCTCAGGAGTCAAATTTCCGACATTTCAGACATTTTGAAAACTGCAGGGGGGTTTGGGCAAAATATGACCCATCGCCGTTTACAGTAATTGGCATATTTTCGGTATGAAACGTCGTAATTTGAAACTGAAAATAGGTACAGAGAGTCAGAATTCGGCTCAAAAATCACGCTCAGGAGTCAAATTTCCGACATTTCAGACATTTAGAAAACTGTAGGGGGGTTTGGGCAAAATATGACCCATTGCCGTTTTCAGTAATTGGCATATTTTCGGTATGAAACGTCGTAATTTAAAACTGAAAATAGGAGCAGTGAGTCAGAATTCGGCTAGAAAATCAAGCTCGGGAGTCAAATTTCCGACATTTCAGACATTTTGAAAACTGCAGGGGGGTTTGGGCAAAATATGACCCATCGCCGTTTTCAGTAATTGGCATATTTTTGGTATGAAACGTCGTAATTTGAAACTGAAAATAGGTGCAGAGAGTCAGAATTCGGATAAAAAATCACGCTCAGGAGACAAATTTCCGACATTTCAGACATTTTGAAAACTGCAGGGGGGTTTGGGCAAAATATGACCCATCGTTGTTTACAGTAATTGGCATATTTTCAGTATGAAACATCGTAATTTGAAACTGAAAATAGGTGCAGAGAGTCAGAATTCGGCTAAAAAATAACGCTCATTAGTCAAATTTCCGACATTTCTCACATTTTAAAAACTGCAGGGGGGTTTGGGCAAAACATGACCCATCGCTGTTTTCAGTAATTGGCATATTTTCGGTATGAAACGTCGTAATTTGAAACTGACAATAGGTACAGAGAGTCAGAATTCGGCTCAAAAATCACGCTCAGGAGTCAAATTTCCGACATTTCAGACATTTTGAAAACTGCAGGGGGCTTTGGACAAAATATGACCCATCGCAGTTTACAGTAATTGGCATATTTTCAATATAAAAAGTCGTAATTTGAAACTGAAAATAGGTGCAGAGAGTCAGAATTCGGCTCAAAAATCACGCTCTGGAGTCAAATTTCTGACATTTCAGACATTTTGAAAACTGCAGGGGGGTTTGGGCAAAATATGACCCATCGCCGTTTTCAGTAATTGGCATATTTTTGGTATGAAACGTCGTAATTTGAAACTGAAAATAGGTGCAGAGAGTCAGAATTCGGATAAAAAATCACGCTCAGGAGACAAATTTCCGACATTTCAGACATTTTGAAAACTGCAGGGGGGTTTGGGCAAAATATGACCCATCGTTGTTTACAGTAATTGGCATATTTTCAGTATCAAACATCGTAATTTGAAACTGAAAATAGGTGCAGAGAGTCAGAATTCGGCTAAAAAATAACGCTCATTAGTCAAATTTCCGACATTTCAGACATTTTGAAAACTGCAGGGGGCTTTGGACAAAATATGACCCATCGCAGTTTACAGTAATTGGCATATTTTCAATATAAAAAGTCGTAATTTGAAACTGAAAATAGGTGCAGAGAGTCAGAATTCGGATAAAAAATCACGCTCAGGAATCAAATTTCCGACATTTCAGACATTTTGAAAACTGCAGGGGGGTTTGGGGCAAAATATGACCATCGCTGTTTTCAGTAATTGGTATATTTTCGGTATGAAACGTCGTAATTTGAAACTGAAAATAGGTGCAGAGAGTCAGAATTCGGCTCAAAAATCACGCTCAGGAGTCAAATTTCCGACATTTCAGACATTTTTGAAAACTATAGGGGGGTTAGTGCAAAATATGACCCATCGTTGTTTACAGTAATTGGCATATTTTCGGTATGAAACGTCGTAATTTGAAACTGAAAATAGGTGCAGAGAGTCAGAATTCGGCTCAAAAATAACGCTCAGGAGTCAAATTTCCGACATTTCACACATTTTAAAATCTGCAGGGGGGTTTGGGCAAAATATGACCATCGCTGTTTTCAGTAATTGGCATATTTTCGGCATGAAACTTCGTAATTTGAAACTGAAAATAGGTACAGAGAGTCAGAATTCGGCTCAAAAATCACGCTCAGGAATCAAATTTCCGACATTTCAGACATTTTGAAAACTGCAGGGGGCTTTGGGCAAAATATGACCCATCGCCGTTTACAGTAATTGGCATATTTTCAATAAAAAAAGTCGTAATTTGAAACTGAAAATAGGTGCAGAGAGTCAGAATTCGGCTCAAAAATCACGCTCTGGAGTCAAATTTCCGACATTTCAGACATTTTGAAAACTGCAGGGGGGTTTGGGCAAAATATGACCCATCGCCGTTTTCAGTAATTGGCATATTTTCGGTATAAAAAGACGTAATTTGAAACTGAAAATAGGTGCAGAGATTCAGAATTCGGATCAAAAATCAAGCTCAGCAGTCAAATTTCCGACATTTCTGACATTTTAAAAACTGCAGGGGGGTTTGGGCAAAATATGACCCATCGCCGTTTTCAGTAATTGGCATATTTTCGGTATGAAACGTCGTAATTTGAAACTGAAAATAGGTGCAGAGAGTCAGAATTCGGATAAAAAATCACGCCCAGGAGACAAATTTCCGACATTTCAGACATTTTGAAAACTGCAGGGGGGTTTGGGCAAAATATGACCCTCGACGTTTTCAGTAATTGGTATATTTTCGGTATGAAACGTCGTAATTTGAAACTGAAAATAGGTGCAGAGAGTCAGAATTCGGCTCAAAAATCACTTTCAGGAGTCAAATTTCCGACATTTCAGACATTTTTGAAAACTATAGGGGGGTTAGTGCAAAATATGACCCATCGTTGTTTACAGTAATTGGCATATTTTCGGTATGAAACGTCGTAATTTGAAACTGAAAATAGGTGCAGAGAGTCAGAATTCGGCTCAAAAATAACGCTCAGGAGTCAAATTTCCGACATTTCAGACATTTTGAAAACTGAAGGTGGGTTTGAGCAAAATATGACCCATCACCGTTTTCATTAATTGGCATATTTTCGGTGTAAAAAGTCGTAATTTGAAACTGAAAATAGGTGCAGAGAGTCAGAATTTGGATAAAAAATCACGCTCAGGAGTCAAATTTCCGACATTTCAGACATTTTGAAAACTGCAGGGGGGTTTGGGCAAAATATGACCCATCGCCGTTTACAGTAATTGGCATATTTTCGGTATGAAACGTCGTAATTTGAAACTGAAAATAGGTACAGAGAGTCAGAATTCGGCTCAAAAATCACGCTCAGGAGTCAAATTTCCGACATTTCAGACATTTAGAAAACTGTAGGGGGGTTTGGGCAAAATATGACCCATTGCCGTTTTCAGTAATTGGCATATTTTCGGTATGAAACGTCGTAATTTAAAACTGAAAATAGGAGCAGTGAGTCAGAATTCGGCTAGAAAATCAAGCTCGGGAGTCAAATTTCCGACATTTCAGACATTTTGAAAACTGCAGGGGGGTTTGGGCAAAATATGACCCATCGCCGTTTTCAGTAATTGGCATATTTTTGGTATGAAACGTCGTAATTTGAAACTGAAAATAGGTGCAGAGAGTCAGAATTCGGATAAAAAATCACGCTCAGGAGACAAATTTCCGACATTTCAGACATTTTGAAAACTGCAGGGGGGTTTGGGCAAAATATGACCCATCGTTGTTTACAGTAATTGGCATATTTTCAGTATGAAACATCGTAATTTGAAACTGAAAATAGGTGCAGAGAGTCAGAATTCGGCTAAAAAATAACGCTCATTAGTCAAATTTCCGACATTTCTCACATTTTAAAAACTGCAGGGGGGTTTGGGCAAAACATGACCCATCGCTGTTTTCAGTAATTGGCATATTTTCGGTATGAAACGTCGTAATTTGAAACTGACAATAGGTACAGAGAGTCAGAATTCGGCTCAAAAATCACGCTCAGGAGTCAAATTTCCGACATTTCAGACATTTTGAAAACTGCAGGGGGCTTTGGACAAAATATGACCCATCGCAGTTTACAGTAATTGGCATATTTTCAATATAAAAAGTCGTAATTTGAAACTGAAAATAGGTGCAGAGAGTCAGAATTCGGCTCAAAAATCACGCTCTGGAGTCAAATTTCTGACATTTCAGACATTTTGAAAACTGCAGGGGGGTTTGGGCAAAATATGACCCATCGCCGTTTTCAGTAATTGGCATATTTTTGGTATGAAACGTCGTAATTTGAAACTGAAAATAGGTGCAGAGAGTCAGAATTCGGATAAAAAATCACGCTCAGGAGACAAATTTCCGACATTTCAGACATTTTGAAAACTGCAGGGGGGTTTGGGCAAAATATGACCCATCGTTGTTTACAGTAATTGGCATATTTTCAGTATCAAACATCGTAATTTGAAACTGAAAATAGGTGCAGAGAGTCAGAATTCGGCTAAAAAATAACGCTCATTAGTCAAATTTCCGACATTTCAGACATTTTGAAAACTGCAGGGGGCTTTGGACAAAATATGACCCATCGCAGTTTACAGTAATTGGCATATTTTCAATATAAAAAGTCGTAATTTGAAACTGAAAATAGGTGCAGAGAGTCAGAATTCGGATAAAAAATCACGCTCAGGAATCAAATTTCCGACATTTCAGACATTTTGAAAACTGCAGGGGGGTTTGGGCAAAATATGACCATCGCTGTTTTCAGTAATTGGTATATTTTCGGTATGAAACGTCGTAATTTGAAACTGAAAATAGGTGCAGAGAGTCAGAATTCGGCTCAAAAATCACGCTCAGGAGTCAAATTTCCGACATTTCAGACATTTTTGAAAACTATAGGGGGGTTAGTGCAAAATATGACCCATCGTTGTTTACAGTAATTGGCATATTTTCGGTATGAAACGTCGTAATTTGAAACTGAAAATAGGTGCAGAGAGTCAGAATTCGGCTCAAAAATAACGCTCAGGAGTCAAATTTCCGACATTTCACACATTTTAAAATCTGCAGGGGGGTTTGGGCAAAATATGACCATCGCTGTTTTCAGTAATTGGCATATTTTCGGCATGAAACTTCGTAATTTGAAACTGAAAATAGGTACAGAGAGTCAGAATTCGGCTCAAAAATCACGCTCAGGAATCAAATTTCCGACATTTCAGACATTTTGAAAACTGCAGGGGGGTTTGGGCAAAATATGACCCATCGCCGTTTTCAGTAATTGGCATATTTTCGGTATAAAAAGTCGTAATTTGAAACTGAAAATAGGTGCAGAGATTCAGAATTCGGATCAAAAATCAAGCTCAGCAGTCAAATTTCCGACATTTCTGACATTTTAAAAACTGCAGGGGGGTTTGGGCAAAATATGACCCATCGCCATTTTCAGTAATTGGCATATTTTCGGTATGAAACGTCGTAATTTGAAACTGAAAATAGGTGCAGAGAGTCAGAATTCGGATAAAAAATCACGCCCAGGAGACAAATTTCCGACATTTCAGACATTTTGAAAACTGCAGGGGGGTTTGGGCAAAATATGACCCATCGACGTTTTCAGTAATTGGTATATTTTCGGTATGAAACGTCGTAATTTGAAACTGAAAATAGGTGCAGAGAGTCAGAATTCGGTTCAGAAATCACGCTCAGGAGTCAAATTTCCGCCATTTCAGACATTTTGAAAACTGCAGGGGGGTTTGGGCAAAATATGACCCATCGCCGTTTTCAGTAATTGGCATATTTTCGGTATAAAAAGTCGCAATTTGAAACTGAAAATAGGTGCAGAGAGTCAGAATTCGGCTCGAAGGTCACGCTCAGGAGTCAAATTTCCGACATTTCAGACATTTTGAAAACTGCAGGGGGGTTTGGGTAAAATATGACCCGTCGCCGTTTTCAGTAATTGGCATATTTTCGGTATGAAACGTCGTAATTTGAAACTGAAAATAGGTGCAGAGAGTCAGAATTCGGATAAAAAATCACGCTCAGGAGTCAAATTTCACACATTTAAGACATTTTAAAAACTGCAGGGGTGTTTGGGCAAAATATGAACCATCGCCGTTTTCAGTAATTGACATATTTTCGGTATAACAATTAGTAATTTGAAACTGAAAATAGGTGCAGAGGGTCAGAATTCGGATACAAAATCACGCTCAGGAGTCAAATTTCCGACATTTCAGACATTTTGAAAACTGCAGAAGGGTTTGGGCAAAATATGACACATCGTTGTTTTCAGTAATTGGCATATTTTCGGTATGAAACGTCGTAATTTGAAACTGAAAATAGGTGCAGAGAGTCAGAATTCGGCTCAAAAATCACGCTCAGGAGTCAAATTTCCGACATTTCAGACATTTTGAAAACTGAAGGTGGGTTTGAGCAAAATATGACCCATCACCGTTTTCATTAATTGGCATATTTTCGGTGTAAAAAGTCGTAATTTGAAACTGAAAATAGGTGCAGAGAGTCAGAATTTGGATAAAAAATCACGCTCAGGAGTCAAATTTCCGACATTTCAGACATTTTGAAAACTGCAGGGGGGTTTGGGCAAAATATGACCCATCGCCGTTTACAGTAATTGGCATATTTTCGGTATGAAACGTCGTAATTTGAAACTGAAAATAGGTACAGAGAGTCAGAATTCGGCTCAAAAATCACGCTCAGGAGTCAAATTTCCGACATTTCAGACATTTAGAAAACTGCAGGGGGGTTTGGGCAAAATATGACCCATTGCCGTTTTCAGTAATTGGCATATTTTCGGTATGAAACGTCGTAATTTAAAACTGAAAATAGGAGCAGTGAGTCAGAATTCGGCTAGAAAATCAAGCTCGGGAGTCAAATTTCCGACATTTCAGACATTTTGAAAACTGCAGGGGGGTTTGGGCAAAATATGACCCATCGCTGTTTTCAGTAATTGGCATATTTTTGGTATGAAACGTCGTAATTTGAAACTGAAAATAGGTGCAGAGAGTCAGAATTCGGATAAAAAATCACGCTCAGGAGACAAATTTCCGACATTTCAGACATTTTGAAAACTGCAGGGGGGTTTGGGCAAAATATGACCCATCGTTGTTTACAGTAATTGGCATATTTTCAGTATGAAACATCGTAATTTGAAACTGAAAATAGGTGCAGAGAGTCAGAATTCGGCTAAAAAATAACGCTCATTAGTCAAATTTCCGACATTTCTCACATTTTAAAAACTGCAGGGGGGTTTGGGCAAAACATGACCCATCGCTGTTTTCAGTAATTGGCATATTTTCGGTATGAAACGTCGTAATCTGAAACTGACAATAGGTACAGAGAGTCAGAATTCGGCTCAAAAATCACGCTCAGGAGTCAAATTTCCGACATTTAAGACATTTTGAAAACTGCAGGGGGCTTTGGACAAAATATGACCCATCGCAGTTTACAGTAATTGGCATATTTTCAATATAAAAAGTCGTAATTTGAAACTGAAAATAGGTGCAGAGAGTCAGAATTCGGATAAAAAATCACGCTCAGGAATCAAATTTCCGACATTTCAGACATTTTGAAAACTGCAAGGGGGTTTGGGCAAAATATGACCCATTGCCATTTTCATTAATTGGCATATTTTCGGTATGAAACGTCGTAATTTGAAACTGAAAATAGGTGCAGAGAGTCAGAATTCGGCTCAAAAATCACGCTCTGGAGTCAAATTTCTGACATTTCAGACATTTTGAAAACTGCAGGGGGGTTTGGGCAAAATATGACACATCGTTGTTTTCAGTAATTGGCATATTTTCGGTATGAAACGTCGTAATTTGAAACTGAAAATAGGTGCAGAGAGTCAGAATTCGGCTCAAAAATCACGCTCAGGAGTCAAATTTCCGACATTTCAGACATTTTGAAAACTGAAGGTGGGTTTGAGCAAAATATGACCCATCACCGTTTTCATTAATTGGCATATTTTCGGTGTAAAAAGTCGTAATTTGAAACTGAAAATAGGTGCAGAGAGTCAGAATTTGGATAAAAAATCACGCTCAGGAGTCAAATTTCCGACATTTCAGACATTTTGAAAACTGCAGGGGGGTTTGGGCAAAATATGACCCATCGCCGTTTACAGTAATTGGCATATTTTCGGTATGAAACGTCGTAATTTGAAACTGAAAATAGGTACAGAGAGTCAGAATTCGGCTCAAAAATCACGCCCAGGAGTCAATTTTCCGACATTTCAGACATTTAGAAAACTGCAGGGGGGTTTGGGCAAAATATGACCCATTGCCGTTTTCAGTAATTGGCATATTTTCGGTATGAAACGTCGTAATTTAAAACTGAAAATAGGAGCAGTGAGTCAGAATTCGGCTAGAAAATCAAGCTCGGGAGTCAAATTTCCGACATTTCAGACATTTTGAAAACTGCAGGGGGGTTTGGGCAAAATATGACCCATCGCTGTTTTCAGTAATTGGCATATTTTCGGTATGAAACGTCGTAATTTGAAACTGAAAATAGGTGCAGAGAGTCAGAATTCGGCTCAAAAATCAAGCTCAGGAGTCAAATTTCCGACATTTCAGACATTTTGAAAACTGAAGGTGGGTTTGAGCAAAATATGACCCATCACCGTTTTCATTAATTGGCATATTTTCGGTGTAAAAAGTCGTAATTTGAAACTGAAAATAGGTGCAGAGAGTCAGAATTTGGATAAAAAATCACGCTCAGGAGTCAAATTTCCGACATTTCAGACATTTTGAAAACTGCAGGGGGGTTTGGGCAAAATATGACCCATCGCCGTTTACAGTAATTGGCATATTTTCGGTATGAAACGTCGTAATTTGAAACTGAAAATAGGTACAGAGAGTCAGAATTCGGATCAAAAATCACGCTCAGGAGTCAAATTTCCGACATTTCAGACATTTAGAAAACTGCAGGGGGGTTTGGGCAAAATATGACCCATTGCCGTTTTCAGTAATTGGCATATTTTCGGTATGAAACGTCGTAATTTAAAACTGAAAATAGGAGCAGTGAGTCAGAATTCGGCTAGAAAATCAAGCTCGGGAGTCAAATTTCCGACATTTCAGACATTTTGAAAACTGCAGGGGGGTTTGGGCAAAATATGACCCATCGCCGTTTTCAGTAATTGGCATATTTTTGGTATGAAACGTCGTAATTTGAAACTGAAAATAGGTGCAGAGAGTCAGAATTCGGATAAAAAATCACGCTCAGGAGACAAATTTCCGACATTTCAGACATTTTGAAAACTGCAGGGGGGTTTGGGCAAAATATGACCCATCGTTGTTTACAGTAATTGGCATATTTTCAGTATGAAACATCGTAATTTGAAACTGAAAATAGGTGCAGAGAGTCAGAATTCGGCTAAAAAATAACGCTCATTAGTCAAATTTCCGACATTTCTCACATTTTAAAAACTGCAGGGGGGTTTGGGCAAAACATGACCCATCGCTGTTTTCAGTAATTGGCCTATTTTCGGTATGAAACGTCGTAATTTGAAACTGACAATAGGTACAGAGAGTCAGAATTCGGCTCAAAAATCACGCTCAGGAGTCAAATTTCCGACATTTCAGACATTTTGAAAACTGCAGGGGGCTTTGGACAAAATATGACCCATCGCAGTTTACAGTAATTGGCATATTTTCAATATAAAAAGTCGTAATTTGAAACTGAAAATAGGTGCAGAGAGTCAGAATTCGGATAAAAAATCACGCTCAGGAGTCAAATTTCACACATTTAAGACATTTTAAAAACTGCAGGGGTGTTTGGGCAAAATATGAACCATCGCCGTTTTCAGTAATTGACATATTTTCGGTATAACAATTAGTAATTTGAAACTGAAAATAGGTGCAGAGGGTCAGAATTCGGATACAAAATCACGCTCAGGAGTCAAATTTCCGACATTTCAGACATTTTGAAAACTGCAGAAGGGTTTGGGCAAAATATGACACATCGTTGTTTTCAGTAATTGGCATATTTTCGGTATGAAACGTCGTAATTTGAAACTGAAAATAGGTGCAGAGAGTCAGAATTCGGCTCAAAAATCACGCTCAGGAGTCAAATTTCCGACATTTCAGACATTTTGAAAACTGAAGGTGGGTTTGAGCAAAATATGACCCATCACCGTTTTCATTAATTGGCATATTTTCGGTGTAAAAAGTCGTAATTTGAAACTGAAAATAGGTGCAGAGAGTCAGAATTTGGATAAAAAATCACGCTCAGGAGTCAAATTTCCGACATTTCAGACATTTTGAAAACTGCAGGGGGGTTTGGGCAAAATATGACCCATCGCCGTTTACAGTAATTGGCATATTTTCGGTATGAAACGTCGTAATTTGAAACTGAAAATAGGTACAGAGAGTCAGAATTCGGCTCAAAAATCACGCTCAGGAGTCAAATTTCCGACATTTCAGACATTTAGAAAACTGCAGGGGGGTTTGGGCAAAATATGACCCATTGCCGTTTTCAGTAATTGGCATATTTTCGGTATGAAACGTCGTAATTTAAAACTGAAAATAGGAGCAGTGAGTCAGAATTCGGCTAGAAAATCAAGCTCGGGAGTCAAATTTCCGACATTTCAGACATTTTGAAAACTGCAGGGGGGTTTGGGCAAAATATGACCCATCGCCGTTTTCAGTAATTGGCATATTTTTGGTATGAAACGTCGTAATTTGAAACTGAAAATAGGTGCAGAGAGTCAGAATTCGGATAAAAAATCACGCTCAGGAGACAAATTTCCGACATTTCAGACATTTTGAAAACTGCAGGGGGGTTTGGGCAAAATATGACCCATCGTTGTTTACAGTAATTGGCATATTTTCAGTATGAAACATCGTAATTTGAAACTGAAAATAGGTGCAGAGAGTCAGAATTCGGCTAAAAAATAACGCTCATTAGTCAAATTTCCGACATTTCTCACATTTTAAAAACTGCAGGGGGGTTTGGGCAAAACATGACCCATCGCTGTTTTCAGTAATTGGCATATTTTCGGTATGAAACGTCGTAATTTGAAACTGACAATAGGTACAGAGAGTCAGAATTCGGCTCAAAAATCACGCTCAGGAGTCAAATTTCCGACATTTCAGACATTTTGAAAACTGCAGGGGGCTTTGGACAAAATATGACCCATCGCAGTTTACAGTAATTGGCATATTTTCAATATAAAAAGTCGTAATTTGAAACTGAAAATAGGTGCAGAGAGTCAGAATTCGGATAAAAAATCACGCTCAGGAATCAAATTTCCGACATTTCAGACATTTTGAAAACTGCAAGGGGGTTTGGGCAAAATATGACCCATTGCCATTTTCATTAATTGGCATATTTTCGGTATGAAACGTCGTGATTTGAAACTGAAAATAGGTGCAGAGAGTCAGAATTCGGCTCAAAAATCACGCTCTGGAGTCAAATTTCTGACATTTCAGACATTTTGAAAACTGCAGGGGGGTTTGGGCAAAATATGACCCATCGCCGTTTTCAGTAATTGGCATATTTTCGGTATGAAACGTCGTAATTTGAAACTGAAAATAGGTGCAGAGGGTCAGAATTCGGATAAAAAATCACGCTCAGGAGTCAAATTTCCGACATTTCAGACATTTTGAAAACTGCAGAAGGGTTTGGGCAAAATATGACCCATCGTCGTTTTCAGTAATTGGCATATTTTCGGTATGAAACGTCGTAATTTGAAACTGAAAATAGGGGCAGAGAGTCAGAATTCGGCTCAAAAATCACGCTCATGAGACAAATTTCCGACATTTCAAACATTTTGAAAACTGCAGGGGGGTTTGGGCAAAATATGAGCCATTGCCGTTTTCATTAATTGGCATATTTTCGGTATGAAACGTCGTAATTTGAAACTGAAAATAGGTGCAGAGAGTCAGAATTCGGCTCAAAAATCACGCTCTGGAGTCAAATTTCCGACATTTCAGACATTTTGAAAACTGCAGGGGGGTTTGGGCAAAATATGACCCATCGCCGTTTTCAGTAATTGGCATATTTTCGGTATAAAAAGTCGTAATTTGAAACTGAAAATAGGTGCAGAGAGTCAGAATTCGGCTCAAAAATTACGCTCAGGAGTCAAATTTCCGACATTTCAGACATTTTAAACACTGCAGGGGGGTTTGGGCAAAATATGACCCATCGCCGTTTTCAGTAATTGGCATATTTTCGGTATGAAACGTCGTAATTTGAAACTGAAAATAGGTGCAGAGAGTCAGAATTCGGATAAAAAATCACGCTCAGGAGACAAATTTCCGACATTTCAGACATTTTGAAAACTGCAGGGGGGTTAGGGCAAAATATGACCCATCGCCGTTTTCAGTAATTGGTATATTTTCGGTATGAAACGTCGTAATTTGAAACTGAAAATAGGTGCAGAGAGTCAGAATTCGGCTCAAAAATCACGCTCAGGAGTCAAATTTCCGACATTTCAGACATTTTTGAAAACTATAGGGGGGTTAGTGCAAAATATGACCCATCGTTGTTTACAGTAATTGGCATACCTTCGGTATGAAACGTCGTAATTTGAAACTGAAAATAGGTGCAGAGAGTCAGAATTCGGCTCAAAAATAACGCTCAGGAGTCAAATTTCCGACATTTCACACATTTTAAAATCTGCAGGGGGGTTTGGGCAAAATATGACCCATCGCTGTTTTCAGTAATTGGCATATTTTCGGCATGAAACTTCGTAATTTGAAACTGAAAATAGGTACAGAGAGTCAGAATTCGGCTCAAAAATCACGCTCAGGAATCAAATTTCCGACATTTCAGACATTTTGAAAACTGCAGGGGGCTTTGGGCAAAATATGACCCATCGCCGTTTACAGTAATTGGCATATTTTCAATAAAAAAAGTCGTAATTTGAAACTGAAAATAGGTGCAGAGAGTCAGAATTTGGATAAAAAATCACGCTCAGGAATCAAATTTCCGACATTTCAGACATTTGGAAAACTGCAAAGGGGTTTGGGCAAAATATGACCCATTGCCATTTTCATTAATTGGCATATTTTCGGTATGAAACGTCGTAATTTGAAACTGAAAATAGGTGCAGAGATTCAGAATTCGGATCAAAAATCAAGCTCAGCAGTCAAATTTCCGACATTTCTGACATTTTAAAAACTGCAGGGGGGTTTGGGCAAAATATGACCCATCGCCGTTTTCAGTAATTGGCATATTTTCGGTATGAAACGTCGTAATTTGAAACTGAAAATAGGTGCAGAGAGTCAGAATTCGGCTCAAAAATCACGCTCTGGAGTCAAATTTCCGACATTTCAGACATTTTGAAAACTGCAGGGGGGTTTGGGCAAAATATGACCCATCGCCGTTTTCAGTAATTGGCATATTTTCGGTATAAAAAGTCGTAATTTGAAACTGAAAATAGGTGCAGAGATTCAGAATTCGGATCAAAAATCAAGCTCAGCAGTCAAATTTCCGACATTTCTGACATTTTAAAAACTGCAGGGGGGTTTGGGCAAAATATGACCCATCGCCGTTTTCAGTAATTGGCATATTTTCGGTATGAAACGTCGTAATTTGAAACTGAAAATAGGTGCAGAGAGTCAGAATTCGGATAAAAAATCACGCCCAGGAGACAAATTTCCGACATTTCAGACATTTTGAAAACTGCAGGGGGGTTTGGGCAAAATATGACCCATCGACGTTTTCAGTAATTGGTATATTTTCGGTATGAAACGTCGTAATTTGAAACTGAAAATAGGTGCAGAGAGTCAGAATTCGGCTCAAAAATCACGTTCAGGAGTCAAATTTCCGACATTTCAGACATTTTTGAAAACTATAGGGGGGTTAGTGCAAAATATGACCCATCGTTGTTTACAGTAATTGGCATATTTTCGGTATGAAACGTCGTAATTTGAAACTGAAAATAGGTGCAGAGAGTCAGAATTCGGCTCAAAAATAACGCTCAGGAGTCAAATTCCCGACATTTCACACATTTTAAAAACTGCAGGGGGGTTTGGGCAAAATATGACCCATCGCCGTTTACAGTAATTGGCATATTTTCAATAAAAAAAGTCGTAATTTGAAACTGAAAATAGGTGCAGAGAGTCAGAATTTGGATAAAAAAAACCTCGCTCAGGAGTCAAATTTCCGACATTTCAGACCTTTTGAAAACTGCAGGGGGGTTTGGGCAAAATACGACCCATCGCCGTTTACAGTAATTGGCATATATTCGGTATGAAACGTCGTAATTTGAAACTGAAAATAGGTGCAGAGAGCCAGATTCGGCCCAAAAATCACGCTCAGGAGTCAAATTTCCGACATTTCAGACATTTTAAAAACTGCAGGGGGCTTTGGGCAAAATATGACCCATCACCGTTAGTGGTAATTGGCATATTTTCAATATAAAAATTCGTAATTTGAAACTGAAAATAGGTGCAGAGGGTCAGAATTCAGATAAAAAATCACGCTCAGGAGTCAAATTTCCGACATTTCAGACATTTTAAAAACTGCAGGGGTGTTTGTGCAAAATATGACCTATCGCCGTTTTCAGTAATTGGCATATTTTCGGTATAACAATTAGTAATATGAAACTGAAAATAGGTGCAGAGGGTCAGAATTCGGATAAAAAATCACGCTCAGGAGTCAAATTTCCGACATTTCAGACATTTTGAAAACTGCAGGGGGGTTTGGGCAAAATATGACCCATCGCCGTTTTCAGTAATTGCCATATTTTCGGTATGAAACGTCGTAATTTGAAACTGAAAATAGGTGCAGAGAGTCAGAATTCGGCCCAAAAATCACGCTCAGGAGTCAAATTTCCGACATTTCAGACATTTTAAAAACTGCAGGGGGCTTTGGGCAAAATATGACCCATCACCGTTAGTGGTAATTGGCATATTTTCAATATAAAAATTCGTAATTTGAAACTGAAAATAGGTGCAGAGGGTCAGAATTCGGATAAAAAATCACGCTCAGGAGTCAAATTTCCGACATTTCAGACATTTTAAAAACTGCAGGGGTGTTTGGGCAAAATATGACCCATCACCGTTTTCAGTAATTGACATATTTTCCGTATAACAATTAGTAATTTGAAACTGAAAATAGGTGCAGAGGGTCAGAATTCGGATACAAAATCACGCTCAGGAGTCAAATTTCCGACATTTCAGACATTTTGAAAACTGCAGAAGGGTTTGGGCAAAATATGACCCATCGTCGTTTTCAGTAATTGGCATATTTTCGGTATGAAACGTCGTAATTTAAAACTGAAAATAGGTGCAGAGAGTCAGAATTCGGCTCAAAAATCACGCTCATGAGACAAATTTCCGACATTTCAGACATTTTGAAAACTGCAGGGGGGTTTGGGCAAAATATGACCCATCGCCGTTTTCAGTAATTGGCATATTTTCGGTATGAAACGTCGTAATTTGAAACTGGAAATAGGTGCAGAGAGTCAGAATTCGGCTCAAAAATCACGCTCAGGAGTCAAATTTCCGACATTTCAGACATTTTAAAAACTGCAGGGGGGTTTGGGCAAAATATGACCCATCACCGTTTTCAGTAATTGACATTTTCGGTATGAAACGTCGTAATTTGAAACTGAAAATCGGTGCAGAGAGTCAGAATTCGGCTCAAAAATCACGCTCAGGAGTCAAATTTCCGACATTTGAGACATTTTGAAAACAGCAGGGTGGTTTGGGCAAAATATGACCCATCGCCGTTTTCAGTAATTGGCATATTTTCAATATAAAAAGTCGTAATTTGAAACTGAAAATAGGTGCAGAGAGTCAGAATTCGGATAAAAAAAACCCCGCTCAGGAGTCAAATTTCCGACATTTCAGACCTTTTGAAAACTGCAGGGGGGTTTGGGCAAAATACGACCCATCGCCGTTTACAGTAATTGGCATATATTCGGTATGAAACGTCGTAATTTGAAACTGAAAATATGTGCACAGAGTCAGAATTCGGCCCAAAAATCACGCTCAGGAGTAAAATTTCCGACATTTCAGACATTTTAAAAACTGAAGGGGGGTTTGGGCAAAATATGACCCATCGCCGTTCTCAGTAATTGGCATATTTTCGGTATGAAACGTCGTAATTTGAAACTGAAAATAGGTGCAGAGAGTCAGAATTCGGCTCAAAAATCACGCTCTGGAGTCAAATTTCCGACATTTTTGACATTTTGAAAACTGCAGGGGGCTTTGGGCAAAATATGACCCATCACCGTTAGTGGTAATTGGCATATTTTCAATATAAAAATTCGTAATTTGAAACTGAAAATAGGTGCAGAGGGTCAGAATTCGGATAAAAAATCACGCTCAGGAGTCAAATTTCCGACATTTCAGACATTTTAAAAACTGCAGGGGTGTTTGGGCAAAATATGACCCATCACCGTTTTCAGTAATTGACATATTTTCCGTATAACAATTAGTAATTTGAAACTGAAAATAGGTGCAGAGGGTCAGAATTCGGATTCAAAATCACGCTCAGGAGTCAAATTTCCGACATTTCAGACATTTTGAAAACTGCAGAAGGGTTTGGGCAAAATATGACCCATCGTCGTTTTCAGTAATTGGCATATTTTCGGTATGAAACGTCGTAATTTAAAACTGAAAATAGGTGCAGAGAGTCAGAATTCGGCTCAAAAATCACGCTCATGAGACAAATTTCCGACATTTCAGACATTTTGAAAACTGCAGGGGGGTTTGGGCAAAATATGACCCATCGCCGTTTTCAGTAATTGGCATATTTTCGGTATGAAACGTCGTAATTTGAAACTGGAAATAGGTGCAGAGAGTCAGAATTCGGCTCAAAAATCACGCTCAGGAGTCAAATTTCCGACATTTCAGACATTTTAAAAACTGCAGGGGGGTTTGGGCAAAATATGACCCATCACCGTTTTCAGTAATTGACATTTTCGGTATGAAACGTCGTAATTTGAAACTGAAAATCGGTGCAGAGAGTCAGAATTCGGCTCAAAAATCACGCTCAGGAGTCAAATTTCCGACATTTGAGACATTTTGAAAACAGCAGGGTGGTTTGGGCAAAATATGACCCATCGCCGTTTTCAGTAATTGGCATATTTTCAATATAAAAAGTCGTAATTTGAAACTGAAAATAGGTGCAGAGAGTCAGAATTCGGATAAAAAAAACCCCGCTCAGGAGTCAAATTTCCGACATTTCAGACCTTTTGAAAACTGCAGGGGGGTTTGGGCAAAATACGACCCATCGCCGTTTACAGTAATTGGCATATATTCGGTATGAAACGTCGTAATTTGAAACTGAAAATATGTGCACAGAGTCAGAATTCGGCCCAAAAATCACGCTCAGGAGTCAAATTTCCGACATTTTAAAAACTGAAGGGGGGTTTGGGCAAAATATGACCCATCGCCGTTTTCAGTAATTGGCATATTTTCGGTATGAAACTTCGTAATTTGAAACTGAAAATAGGTGCAGAGAGTCAGAATTCGGCTCAAAAATCACGCTCTGGAGTCAAATTTCCGACATTTTTGACATTTTGAAAACTGCAGGGGGGTTTGGGCAAAATATGACCCATCGCCGTTTTCAGTATTTGGCATATTTTCGGTATAAAATTCGTAATTTGAAACTGAAAATAGGTGCAGAGAGTCAGAATTCGGCTCAGAAATCACGCTCAGGAGTCAAATTTCCGACATTTCGAAAACTGCAGGGGGGTTTGGGCAAAATATGACCCATCGCCGTTTTCAGTAATTGGCATATTTTCGGTATAAAAAGTCGCAATTTGAAACTGAAAATAGGTGCAGAGAGTCAGAATTCGGATAAGAAATCACGCTCAGGAGTCAAATTTCCGACATTTCAGACATTTTGAAAACTCCAGAGGGGTTTGGGCAAAATATGACCCATCGCCGTTTTCAGTAATTGGCATATTTTCGGTATAAAAAGTCGTAATTTGAAACTGAAAATAGGTGCAGAGAGTCAGAATTCTGCTCAAAAGTCACGCTCAGGAGTGAAATTTCCGACATTTCAGACATTTTGAAAACTGCAGGGGGGTTTGGGTAAAATATGACCCATCGCCGTTTTCAGTAATTGGCATATTTTCGGTATGAAACGTCGTAATTTGAAACTGAAAATAGGTGCAGAGAGTCAGAATTCGGATAAAAAATCACGCTCAGAAGTCAAATTTCCGACATTTATAAATTTATAGTGAGTAAATATACCATATTACTTCATTACTTAAATAATGCTATTAGAGTTTGAGTAGCTTTGGGTCTTTAGTGGACAGAATCTCCAATAGATGGGGCGAGAGTCGCCCCATCTCTCTCGCCCGAGCAAGAGTCGAAACTTAATTTAAAATTGATATATCTTTGTTCTCGAACATGATATATTTCATTTGGTACAATCATAATAATGTTCATATCTCGGTCTTTCTGGAGGCATATAAGATTTTAGGCTTTATTAGCGTATCTTTGTTAATTATACAATATATCGGCAAGTGCGTAGGCGTCTGCACTCCATGCCCGACAAGCTACTTAGCGCTACTATAAAAACATATGTATCTTCACTTGAGCTATAAATATGACTATTGTAATGTATTTGAAATGAAGCTCTTATTTCTATCTTGCTTAAGACATATAAAACATTTGTGTTTATTAACGAATTTACGTGAAATAAACATTGATCTGAGAGAGAGTTGCTCTGTCATTCAGTCTGTACGGGGTGGGAGCTCCGTAATTTTTAAAATACATGTATCTTCATTAGAACTTTAAATATGTCTATGGTAAAGTGTTTAAAGTGAAGCTTATATGTCTGTCTTTCTTGAGACATATAAAACATATATGTTTATTAACGAATTCACGTGAAAAAAAAACATTATTCTGAGAGAGAGTTGCTCGGTCGATCAATCTGTCCGGGGTTAAAGCTCGGCTATTATAAAAGTACAAGTATTTTCGCTGTAAATTTAAATATGCCCATGGTAAGGTATTTAGAATGAAGCTTATATTTATATCTTTCTTGTGACATATAAAACTCTTACGTTTATTAAGGAATCTGTGTGTAATAGGTGTTCCATCATTATGGAATCCTAGGCCATGCACTGGACTATATCCAATCCTATCTTAGTGACAGACTCCAATGTGTAACCATCAATAATATAACCTCTCCCACTCTACCAATAACTGTTGGAGTGCCACAGGGCAGCATCTTGGGGCCTCTCTTATTTCTTATATACATCAATGATCTGCCTAATATCTCTAACATTCTGAAACCTATTTTGTTTGCTGATGACACTACCCTCATCTACTCTAACCCCAACCCACATACACTAAATGATGTTGTTAATAATGAACTAAAAAAAGTCCACTTATGGATGTCAACCAATAAACTAACACTTAACATAGAAAAGACCTACTACATTTGATTTGGAAGCAAATCTGCAAATGCAATTCAGCTTCAGATAGATAATTTAAACAGTAGCAATAAAAAAGATGGAATGTTTCTTGGCCTATTCCTAGACAAGAGACTCAACTTCCGCACCCACATACAACACATAACTAAGAAAGTCTCTAAAACAGTTGGGATACTCTCCAAAATCAGATATTATGTACCTAACTCTGCTCTCATCTCTTTATATTGTGCACTAATCTATCCCTATCTTAATTAATGTATCTGTGCATGGGGTTCAACCACTACTAACCACCTCAAGTCCATCGTCACCCAGCAAAAATCTGCTATCAGAATAATATTCCAATTCAATTTGCTGACGACACAACCTTCATTTACTCCAGTCCTGATCCCTTTGCTCTAAATGCCACAGTAAATACTGAGCTAAAGAAAGTCCATCTTTGGCTAGCTGCCAAAAAATTCACCCTTAACATTGACAAAACGATCTATATTCTGTTTGGCAATAAATCCTCTAATCAAATATATCTCAAAATAAACAATACCCAAATTTGTAACAAATTAGATGGCAAATTCCTTGGCGGTCTCATCGACCACAAGCTGAATTTCCAGAGACACATTCTAAATATATCAAAAAAAATTTCAAAAACTGTTGGCATTCTTTCTAAGATCAGATATTATGTACCCCGCCCTGCCCTGGTGACTCTCTATTACTCCCTCATCTATCCATATCTCAACTATGGTATTTGTGCTTAGGGTTCTACTACCCAAAATCATTTACGTCCTCTAATTACTCAACACAAAGCTGCTATTAGGACAATATCCAACTCTAGTCCCAGACATCACTCGGTACCCCTACTCAAATCTCTAAATATGTTAGATATTAAGTCACTGCACATTCTCTCATGTGTATTATACATATATAAAATGCTGAACTGTAATGCCAATCCTGACCTCAAAAGATTCATTGAAGGTTGTAACAGAACCCATGAGCACCACACCAGAAATAAATACAGTTTTGATATTCCTATTCCTACTTAATCAAACTAGAAATGCTCTTCAAATCAAGGGACCCAGAATGTGGAATGACCTTCCCAACCATGTTAAAGACTGTACCTCTCTCAACCAGTTTAAGATAAAAACGAAGCACTACCTAATAAATTTCCTGTAACCTACCTTACTCCTCTGTTGTCAACCCATGTCTGTTTTTTTTCTCAAAACAACAATGCTTGAATGTAATTGTCTGTAATAATTTGTAATTGTATTTGTGTTGCTTTTTCAGCCATGTTCCCCCCTCTTTTATCTCTATTTATATTTGTTCTCAACACATTTTATTCTTTATACCCATTAGTATTAAGCTTTAGTCATTAATGTTTTTCCTGCCTGAAACGCTTTGCATAATAGTGGCTTTAGGCATTGTATGTACTAGCTCTATCTATTAATCCAACAAACTTTGTAAAATCTCTTGTATGTATGTACCTTACCTAAATAAACATTTATTTATTTATTTATTTATTTATGTATTTATTTATTTATTTATTTATTTATTTATTTATAATAACAAATTCTGCTTTCAGACAACACTCAGCCCCCTTGTTTAACTCCCTTAACATGCTAAACATAATTTCACTCCACAAATTTTCTTGTGTCAATTACATTTACAAAACCCTGTTCTTAAACGCAAATCCTGTTCTGAAACTTTCCCTGGACAGATGTAATAGGACCCATTATCACCACACCAGAAATAAATATCTCTTTGATATCCCCAGAGTCAAACATAATATGTGTAAACACTCTATGCAAATAAACGGACCCAGTCTATGGAACTCACTCCCTAATGAATTGAAAACCTGTCCAACTTTTGCGTCATTCAAAAACAAAACTAAAAAGTACCTAATCTTATCTGCATAGTTTTTTTTACCTTGTTGCTTTAAAATTGCACTGTATCTATTGCTACCCAATCTCCCTATCTTTATGTACCCAATCCGAACATCTTTACTATTGTGATCATTGCTGTCTTCTTATATGTGCTATCAATCTGGTGTATGGTGTCTGTTAATCTTGTTCAAATTACCAGTCAAGTTGTCAATGTAATCAACCAGAGTTTTAATAAACCAATGTGCTTTAATATACTTACTATTCTCTCTCATCTCATTTTTTTTCTTGCAATGTATCTGTTATCATTTGATTAATTCTGCTAGAATTTACCTACTTAAAATTAACTTATTAAGGACCTGCCCGAAACGCTGCGCGTACCAGTGGCTTTACAAGATTGCAAATACTATGCTATGTATTCTCTCTAACCCAATGTACCTTCTTGTATATAAATAAATAAATAAATAAATAAATAAATAAATAAATATACATTGACTTGCATTCACTATGTAGTTATATATTTTTCAAGAATTTAAAATGGGTTATGAAAATACACACAATGGTACATTATTGCAAAGACACTATACTATATACATATATATATATAAATTGATGCAAGTCGAGCAACAAATATTTTACATTGAACAACAAATGAGATTGGAAAATCAGTATTGCCACCTCTGCTATACAGAAAAAATAGATCCCAGACACACCCTGTGGGTAGTAATGAACCCCCATACAGACACTATGAGGGGTAGTGGGCCTCATAATAACACTACGGGCGGTAGTGAATATTATACAAACACTATGGACGGTAGTTGACTTCATAGCGACCCTGTGGGCGGCAGTGGACCCCCTGCCGACTCTGTGGGCGGCGGTAGACCCCCTTACCAACCCTGTGGACGGTAGTGGACCCCTACCGACCCTGTGGACGATAGTGGACGCCCTACCGACCCTGTGGACGGTAGTGGACGCCCTATCGACCCTGTGGGCGTAGTGGACCCCATACCGACCCTGTGGGTGGCAGTTGACCCCATACCGATCCTGTGGGTGGCAGTGGACCCCATACCGACCCTGTAGGTGGCAGTGGACCCCCTACCGACCCTGTGGGCGGCAGTTGACCCCCTACCAACCCTGTGGGCGGCAGTTGACCCAATACCGATCCTGTGGGTGGCAGTGGACCCCTACCGACCCTGTGAGAGGCAGTGGACCCTATATACTCATCCTGTGGGCGGCAATGGACTCCATACACATCCAGTGGGTGTTATTGGACCCCATACCCAACCTGTGGGTGGTTGTGAGCCCCATACCCATCCTGTCGGTGGTAGTGGACGCCACACACATCCAGTGGATGGTATTGGACCCCATACCCTTCCTGTGGGTGGAAGTGATCCCCATACCCATCCTGTGGGTGGATGTGACCCCCATACCCATCCTGCGGGTGGTATTGGACCCCTTACCCACCTAACAGGTGGTAGTGGACCCAATACCCATCCTATAGTTGGTATAGTAGACACAATACCATCCTGTTTGCAGTAGTTTACCCCATACGCATTCCAACATAACATCGTTTTCTGTTAACGTTCCTACAAAACATTCTTTAAAGATTTTTAAAGCACAAACTATGGTATATAATATTGATTGGTGAAGCACTGTTATTCTATGTAATAATTTTTAGTGCTTATTATAATTTACTAAGAACAACTAATATTTCTCAAAACAAAACTACGAGCCTTCAATAGGACGTAGCTGATCTGTAATATTCTAAGAGCATGGACAATAGTAGGTAAATTTCACAACCTATGTGGGACCTGAAAACAACAATTTTCCTTATAATTGAACCAATCACGACTATTCTGCTATCTACATTGATGGACGGGTACTGTGAGACGTAAATTGGTACGCGAGGAAGAGTTTGGGCCTTGGAAAAAAAGGTAACTGGGAATATATCACATATGTACTAAATCACATTCAACATATTGACTTTAAGCATTAAGTCATATATGTGCTGTCTTGTGTGAGAACGGGTTGCAATTTCGAGGCGTGAGCCATATTTTTGTGACAAATTCTGGCTCTCTGCACGTATTCGCAGTTTGAAATCACGACTTTTTTATATCCAAAATGTACCAAGTACTGAAAGCGGCGTTTGGTCACATTTGTCTCAATCCCCCCTGCAGTTTTCAAAATATCCCAAATATCCCAATTTCGAGGCCTGAGCCATATTTTGGAGCCAAATTCTGGCTCTCTGCACGTATTCGCAGTTTGATATTACGACTTTTTATACCCAACATATGCCAGGTAATGAAAGCGGCAGTGAGTCACATTTTGCACAAACTCCCCTGCAGTTTTTGAAATATCTCAAATATCCCAATTTCGAGGCCTAAGCCATATTTTGGAGCCAAATTCTGGCTCTCTGCACGTATTCGCAGTCTGAAATAACGACTTTTTTATACCCAACATATGCGAAGTACTGAAAGCGGCGTTTGGTCACATTTGTCCCAAACCCCCGTGCAGTTTTCAAAATATCCCAAACACCCCAATTTCGAGGCCTGAGCCATATTTTGGATCCCAATTCTGGCTCTCTGCACGTATTGGCAGTTTGAAATTACGACTTTTTATACCTATCATATGCCAAGTACTGAAAGCGGCATTTGGTCACATTTGTCATAAACCTCCCTGCAGTTTTCAAAATATCCCAAATATCCCAATTTCGAGGCCTGAGCCATATTTTGGAGCCAAATTCTGGCTCTCTGCACGTATTCGCAGTATGATATTTAGACTTTTTATACCCAACATATGCCAAGTACTGAAACCAGCAGTGAGTCACATTTTGCACAAACTCCCCTGCAGTTTTCAAATTATCCCAAACATCCCAATTTCGAGGCCTGAGCCATATTTTGGAGCCAAATTCTGGCTCTCTGCACGTATTCACAGTTTGAAATTACGACTTTTTCATACTCAACATATGCGAAGTACTGAAAGCGGCGTTTGGTCACATTTGTCCCAAACAACCATGCAGTTTTCAAAATATCCCAAACATCCCAATTTAGAGGCCTGAGCCATATTTTGGAGCCAAATTCTGGCTCTCTGCACGTATTCGCTGTTTGAAATTACGGCTTTTTACACCCAACATATACCAAGTACTGAAAGTGGCAGTCAGTCACATTTTGCACAAACTCGCCTGCAGTTTTCAAAATATCCCAAATATTCCAATTTCGAGGCCTGAGCCATATTTTATAGCCAAATTCTGGCTCTCTGCACGTATTCGCAGTTTGAAATTACGACTTATTATACCCAACATATACCAAGTACTGAAAGCGGCGTTTGGTCACATTTGTCCCAAACCTCCCTCAGTTTTCAAAATATCCCAAACATCCCAATTTCGAGGCCTGAGCCATATTTTGGATCCCAATTCTGGCTCTCTGCACGTATTGGCAGTTTGAAATTACGACTTTTTTATACCCAACATATGCCAAGTAATGAAAGTGGCGTTTGGTCACATTTGTCCCAAACCCCCCTGCAGATTTCAAAATATCCCAAACATCCCAATTTCGAGGCCTGAGCCATATTTTGGAGCCAAATTCTGGCTCTCTGCACGTATTCGCAGTTTGAAATTACGACTTTTTTATACCCAACATGTTCCAAGTACTGAAAGAGGAGTTTGGTCACATTTGTTTCAATCCCCCCTGCAGTTTTCAAAATATCCCAAACATCACAATTTCGAGGCCTGAGCCATATTTTGGAGCCAAATTCTGGCTCTCTGCACGTATTCGCAGTTTGAAATTACGATATTTTATACCCAACATATGCAAAGTACTGAAAGCGGCAGTGCGTCACATTTTGCCTAAATGCACCTGCAGTTTTCAAAATATCCCAAATATCCCAATTTCGAGGCCTGAGCCATATTTTGGAGCCAAATTCTAGCTCTCTGCACGTATTCGCAGTTTGAAATTACGACTTTTTATACCCATTATATGCCAAGTACTGAAATCGGCATTTGGTCACATTTGTCATAAACCTCCCTGCAGTTTTTAAAATATCCCAAATATCCAAATTTCGAGGCCTGAGCCATATTTTGGAGCCAAATTCTGGCTCTCTGCACGTATTCGCAGTATGATATTTAGACTTTTTATACCCAACATATGCCAAGTACTGAAAGCGGCAGTGAGTCACATTTTGCACAAACTCCACTGCAGTTTTCAAATTATCCCAAACATCCCAATTTCGAGGCCTGAGCCATATTTTGGAGCTAAATTCTGGCTCTCTGCACGTATTCGCAGTATGATATTTAGACTTTTTATACCCATCATATGCCAAGTACTGAAAGCGGCATTTGGTGACATTTGTCCCAAACCTCCCTGCAGTTTTCAAAATATCCCAAATATCCAAATTTCGAGGCCTGAGCCATATTTTGGAGCCAAATTCTGTCTCTCTAAACGTATTCGCAGTATGATATTACGACTTTTTATACCCAACATATGCCAAGTATTGAAAGCGGCAGTGTGTCACATTTTGCACAAACTCCCCTGCAGTTTTCAAAATATCCCAAACATCCCAAATTCGAGGCCTGAGTCATATTTTGGAGCCAAATTCTGGCTCTCTGCACGTATTCGCAGTTTGAAATTACGACTTTTTCATACCCAACATATGCGAAGTACTGAAAGCGGCGTTTGGTCACATTTGTCCCAAACCCCCATGCAGTTTTCAAAATATCCCAAACATCCCAATTTCGAGGCCTAAGCCATATTTTGGAGCCAAATTCTGGCTCTCTGCACGTATTCACAGTTTGAAATAACGACTTTTTTATACCCAACATATGCGAAGTACTGAAAGCGGCCTTTGGTCACATTTGTCCCAAACCCCCCTGCAGTTTTTAAAATATCCCAAACATCCCAATTTCGAGGCCTGAGCCATATTTTGGAGCCAAATTCTGGCTCTCTGCACGTATTCGCAGTTTGAAATTACGACTTTTTAAACCCATCATATGCCAAGTACTGAAAGTGGCATTTGGTCATATTTGTCATAAACCTCCCTGCAGTTTTCAAAATATCCCAAATATCCAAATTTCGAGGCCTGAGCCATATTTTGGAGCCAAATTCTGGCTCTCTGCACGTATTCGCAGTATGATATTTAGACTTTTTATACCCAACATATGCCAAGTACTGAAAGCGGCAGTGAGTCACATTTTGCACAAACTCCACTGCAGTTTTCAAATTATCCCAAACATCCCAATTTCGAGGCCTGAGCCATATTTTGGAGCTAAATTCTGGCTCTCTGCACGTATTCGCAGTATGATATTTAGACTTTTTATACCCATCATATGCCAAGTACTGAAAGCGGCATTTGGTGACATTTGTCCCAAACCTCCCTGCAGTTTTCAAAATATCCCAAATATCCAAATTTCGAGGCCTGAGCCATATTTTGGAGCCAAATTCTGTCTCTCTAAACGTATTCGCAGTATGATATTACGACTTTTTATACCCAACATATGCCAAGTATTGAAAGCGGCAGTGTGTCACATTTTGCACAAACTCCCCTGCAGTTTTCAAAATATCCCAAACATCCCAAATTCGAGGCCTGAGTCATATTTTGGAGCCAAATTCTGGCTCTCTGCACGTATTCGCAGTTTGAAATTACGACTTTTTCATACCCAACATATGCGAAGTACTGAAAGCGGCGTTTGGTCACATTTGTCCCAAACCCCCCTGCAGTTTTCAAAATATCCCAAACATCCCAATTTCGAGGCCTAAGCCATATTTTGGAGCCAAATTCTGGCTCTCTGCACGTATTCACAGTTTGAAATAACGACTTTTTTATACCCAACATATGCGAAGTACTGAAAGCGGCCTTTGGTCACATTTGTCCCAAACCCCCCTGCAGTTTTTAAAATATCCCAAACATCCCAATTTCGAGGCCTGAGCCATATTTTGGAGCCAAATTCTGGCTCTCTGCACGTATTCGCAGTTTGAAATTACGACTTTTTAAACCCATCATATGCCAAGTACTGAAAGTGGCATTTGGTCATATTTGTCATAAACCTCCCTGCAGTTTTCAAAATATCCCAAATATCCAAATTTCGAGGCCTGAGCCATATTTTGGAGCCAAATTCTGGCTCTCTGCACGTATTCGCAGTATGATATTTAGACTTTTTATACCCAACATATGCCAAGTACTGAAAGCGGCAGTGAGTCACATTTTGCACAAACTCCACTGCAGTTTTCAAATTATCCCAAACATCCCAATTTCGAGGCCTGAGCCATATTTTGGAGCCAAATTCTGGCTCTCTGCACGTATTCACAGTTTGAAATTACGACTTTTTCATACCCAACATATGCGAAGTACTGAAAGCGGCGTTTGGTCACATTTGTCCCAAACAACCATGCAGTTTTCAAAATATCCCAAACATCCCAATTTAGAGGCCTGAGCCATATTTTGGAGCCAAATTCTGGCTCTCTGCACGTATTCGCTGTTTAAAATTACGATTTTTTATACCCAACATATGCCAAGTACTGAAAGCGGCAGAGAGTCACATTTTGACCAAACGCCCCTGCAGTTTTCAAAAATATCCCAAATATCCCAATTTCGAGGCCTGAGCCATATTTTAGAGCCAAATTCTGGCTCTCTGCACGTATTCGCAGTTTGAAATTACGGCTTTTTACACCCAACATATGCCAAGTACTGAAAGCGGCAGTCAGTCACATTTTGCACAAACTCCCCTCCAGTTTTCAAAATATCCCAAATATCCCAATTTCGAGGCCTGAGCCATATTTTGGAGCCAAATTCTTGCTCTATGCACGTATTCGCAGTTTAAAATTACGACTTTTTATACCCAGCATATGCCAAGTACTGAAAGCGGCAGAGAGTCACATTTTGCCCAAACTCCCCTGCAGTTTTCAAAAATATCCCAAATATTCCAATTTCGAGGCCTAAGCCATATTTTATAGCCAAATTCTGGCTCTCTGCAAGTATTCGCAGTTTGATATTACGACTTTTTATACTCAACATATGCCAAGTACTGAAAGCGGCAGTGAGTCACATTTTGCACAAACTCCCCTGCAGTTTTTAAAATATCCCAAACATCCCAATTTCGAGGCCTGAGCCATATTTTGGAGCCAAATTCTTGCTCTATGCACGTATTCGCAGTTTAAAATTACGACTTTTTATACCCAGCATATGCCAAGTCCTGATAGCGGCAGTGAGGCACATTTTGCACAAACTCCCCTGCAGTTTTTGAAATATCCCAAATATTCCAATTTCAAGGCCTGAGCCATATTTTGGAGCCAAATTCTGGCTCTCTGCACGCATTCGAAGTTTGAAATTGCGACTTTTTTATACCCAACATATGCCAAGTAATGAAAGACGCGTTTGGTCACATTTGTCCCAATACCCCCTGCACTTTTCAAAATATCCCAAACATCTCAATTTCGAGGCCTGAGCCATATTTTGGAGTCAAATTCTGGCTTTCTGCACGAATTCGCTGTTTGAATTTACGACTTTTTATACCCAACATATGCCAAGTACTGAAAGCGGCAGAGAGTCATATTTTGCACAAACTCCCCTACAGTTTTCAAAATATCAAGAATATTCAGATTTCGAGGCCTGAGCCACATTTTGGAGCTAAATTCTGGCTCTCTGTACGTATTCGATGTTTGAAATTACGACTTTTTATACCCAATATTTGCCAAGTACTGAAAGCGGCGTTTGGTCACATTTCTCGCAAACCCCCCTGCAGTTTTCAAATTATCCCAAACATCCCAATGTCGAGGCCTGAGCCATATTTTGGAGCCAAATGCTGGCTCAATGCACTTATTCGCAGTTTAAAATTACGAGTTTTTATACCCAACATATGCCAAGTCCTAATTGCGGCAGAGAGTCACATTTTGCACAAACTCCCCTGCAGTTTTCGAAATATCCCAAATATCCCAATTTCGAGGCCCGAGCCATATTTTGGAGCCAAATTCTGGCTCTCTGAACGTATTCGCCGTTTGAAATTACGACTTTTTTATACCCAACATATGCCAAGTAATAAAAGCGGCGTTTGGTCACATTTGTCCCAAACCCCCCTGCAGTTTTCAAAATATCCCAATTTTGAGGCCTGAGCCATATTTTGGTGCCAATTTCTAGCTCTCTGCACGTATTCGCAGTTTGAAATTACGACTTTTTTATTTATACCCAACATGTACCAAGAACTGAAAGCGGCGTTTAGTCACATTTGTCTCAATCCTCCCCCTGCAGTTTTTAAAATATCCCAAACATCCCAATTTCGAGGCCTGAGCCATATTTTGGGTCCAAATTCTGGCTCTCTGCACGTATTCGCAGTTTGAAATTACGATTTTTTATACCCAACATATGCCAAGTAATGAAAGCGGCAGTGAGTCACATTTTGCACAAACTCCCCTGCAGTTTTTGAAAAATCCCAAATATCCCAATTTCGAGGCCTGAGCTATATTTTGGAGCCAAATTCTGGCTCTATGCACGTATTCGCAGTTTAAAATTACGACTTTTTATACCCAGCATATGCCAAGTACTGAAAGACGCGTTTGGTCACATTTGTCCCAATACCCCCTGCACTTTTCAAAATATCCCAAACATCTCAATTTCGAGGCCTGAGCCATATTTTGGAGTCAAATTCTGGCTTTCTGCACGAATTCGCTGTTTGAATTTACGACTTTTTATACCCAACATATGCCAAGTACTGAAAGACGCGTTTGGTCACATTTGTCCCAATACCCCCTGCACTTTTCAAAATATCCCAAACATCTCAATTTCGAGGCCTGAGCCATATTTTGGAGTCAAATTCTGGCTTTCTGCACGAATTCGCTGTTTGAATTTACGACTTTTTATACCCAACATATGCCAAGTACTGAAAGCGGAGTTTGGTCACATTTGTCCCAAACCCCCCTGCAGTTTTCAAAATATCCCAAACATCCCAATTTTGAGGCCTGAGCCATATTTTGGTGCCAAATTCTAGCTCTCTGCACGTATTCGCAGTTTGAAATTACGACTTTTTTATTTATATCCAACATGTACCAAGAACTGAAAGCGGCGTTTAGTCACATTTGTCTCAATCCTTCCCCTGCAGTTTTCAAAATATCCCAAACATCCCAATTTCGAGGCCTGAGCCATATTTTGGGGCCAAATTCTGGCTCTCTGCACGTATTCGCAGTTTGAAATTACGATTTTTTATACCCAACATATGCCAAGTACTGAGAGCGGCAGTGAGTCACATTTTGCACAAACTCCCCTGCAGTTTTCAAAATATCCCAAATATCCCAACTTCGAGGCCTGAGATATATTTTGGAGCCAAATACTGGCTCTCTGCATGTATTTGCAGTTTGAAATTACGACTTTTTATACCCATCATATGCCAAGTACTGAAAGCGGCATTTGGTCACATTTGTCCCAAACCTCCCTGCAGTTTTCAAGATATCCCAAATATCCCAATTTTGAGGCCTGAGCCATATTTTGGAGCCAAATTCTGGCTCTATGCACGTATTCGCAATATGATATTACGACTTTTTATACCCAACATATGCCAAGTACTGAAAGTGGCAGAGTCACATTTTGCACAAACTCCCCTGCAGTTTTCAAAATATCCCAAACATCCCAATTTCAAGGCCTAAGCCATATTTTGGAGCCAAATTCTGGCTCTCTGCACGTATTCGCAATTTGAAATAACGACTCTTTTATACCCAACATATGCGAAGTACTGAAAGCGGCGTTTGGTCACATTTGTCCCAAACCCCATTGCAGCTTTCAAAATATCCCAAACATCCCAATTTCGAGGCCTGAGCCATATTTTGGAGCCTAATTCTGGCTCTCTGCACGTATTCGCAGTTTGATATTACGACTTTTTATACCCAACATATGCCAAGTAATGAAAGCGACAGTGAGTCACATTTTGCACAAACTCCCCTGCAGTTTTTGAAAAATCCCAAATATCCCAATTTCGAGGCCTGAGCCATATTTTGGAGCCAAATTCTGACTCTATGCACGTATTCGCAGTTTAAAATTACGACTTTTTATACCCAGCATATGCCAAGTCCTGATAGCGGCAGTGAGGCACATTTTGCACAAACTCCAGTGCAGTTTTTGAAATATCCCAAATATCCCAATTTCGAGGCCTGAGCCATATTTTGGAGCCAAATTCTGGCTCTCTGCACGCATTCGAAGTTTGAAATTGCGACTTTTTTATACCCAACATATGCCAAGTACTGAAAGACGCGTTTGATCACATTTGTCCCAATACCCCCTGCACTTTTCAAAATATCCCAAACATCTCAATTTCGAGGCCTGAGCCATATTTTGGAGTCAAATTC
This sequence comes from Procambarus clarkii, assembly GCF_040958095.1. Lineage (NCBI taxonomy): Eukaryota > Metazoa > Arthropoda > Malacostraca > Decapoda > Cambaridae > Procambarus > Procambarus clarkii. The sequence continues at coordinate 22,359,962 of NC_091206.1, forward strand.
TGGCTTTCTGCACGAATTCGCTGTTTGAATTTACGACTTTTTATACCCAACATATGCCAAGTACTGAAAGACGCGTTTGGTCACATTTGTCCCAATACCCCCTGCACTTTTCAAAATATCCCAAACATCTCAATTTCGAGGCCTGAGCCATATTTTGGAGTCAAATTCTGGCTTTCTGCACGAATTCGCTGTTTGAATTTACGACTTTTTATACCCAACATATGCCAAGTACTGAAAGCGGAGTTTGGTCACATTTGTCCCAAACCCCCCTGCAGTTTTCAAAATATCCCAAACATCCCAATTTTGAGGCCTGAGCCATATTTTGGTGCCAAATTCTAGCTCTCTGCACGTATTCGCAGTTTGAAATTACGACTTTTTTATTTATACCCAACATGTACCAAGAACTGAAAGCGGCGTTTAGTCACATTTGTCTCAATCCTTCCCCTGCAGTTTTCAAAATATCCCAAACATCCCAATTTCGAGGCCTGAGCCATATTTTGGGGCCAAATTCTGGCTCTCTGCACGTATTCGCAGTTTGAAATTACGATTTTTTATACCCAACATATGCCAAGTACTGAAAGCGGCAGTGAGTCACATTTTGCACAAACTCCCCTGCAGTTTTCAAAATATCCCAAATATCCAAACTTCGAGGCCTGAGATATATTTTGGAGCCAAATACTGGCTCTCTGCATGTATTTGCAGTTTGAAATTACGACTTTTTATACCCAACATATGCCAAGTACTGAAAGCGGCATTTGGTCACATTTGTCCCAAACCTCCCTGCAGTTTTCAAGATATCCCAAATATCCCAATTTTGAGGCCTGAGCCATATTTTGGAGCCAAATTCTGGCTCTATGCACGTATTCGCAATATGATATTACGACTTTTTATACCCAACATATGCCAAGTACTGAAAGCGGCAGAGTCACATTTTGCACAAACTCCCCTGCAGTTTTCAAAATATCCCAAACATCCCAATTTCAAGGCCTAAGCCATATTTTGGAGCCAAATTCTGGCTCTCTGCACGTATTCGCAGTTTGAAATAACGACTTTTTTATACCCAACATATGCGAAGTACTGAAAGCGGCGTTTGGTCACATTTGTCCCAAACCCCCCTGCAGTTTTCAAAATATCCCAATTTTGAGGCCTGAGCCATATTTTGGTGCCAATTTCTAGCTCTCTGCACGTATTCGCAGTTTGAAATTACGACTTTTTTATTTATACCCAACATGTACCAAGAACTGAAAGCAGAGTTTAGTCACATTTGTCTCAATCCTCCCCCTGCAGTTTTTAAAATATCCCAAACATCCCAATTTCGAGGCCTGAGCCATATTTTGGGTCCAAATTCTGGCTCTCTGCACGTATTCGCAGTTTGAAATTACGATTTTTTATACCCAACATATGCCAAGTAATGAAAGCGGCAGTGAGTCACATTTTGCACAAACTCCCCTGCAGTTTTTGAAAAATCCCAAATATCCCAATTTCGAGGCCTGAGCTATATTTTGGAGCCAAATTCTGGCTCTATGCACGTATTCGCAGTTTAAAATTACGACTTTTTATACCCAGCATATGCCAAGTACTGAAAGACGCGTTTGGTCACATTTGTCCCAATACCCCCTGCACTTTTCAAAATATCCCAAACATCTCAATTTCGAGGCCTGAGCCATATTTTGGAGTCAAATTCTGGCTTTCTGCACGAATTCGCTGTTTGAATTTACGACTTTTTATACCCAACATATGCCAAGTACTGAAAGACGCGTTTGGTCACATTTGTCCCAATACCCCCTGCACTTTTCAAAATATCCCAAAAATCTCAATTTCGAGGCCTGAGCCATATTTTGGGGTCAAATTCTGGCTTTCTGCACGAATTCGCTGTTTGAATTTACGACTTTTTATACCCAACATATGCCAAGTACTGAAAGCGGAGTTTGGTCACATTTGTCCCAAACCCCCCTGCAGTTTTCAAAATATCCCAAACATCCCAATTTTGAGGCCTGAGCCATATTTTGGTGCCAAATTCTAGCTCTCTGCACGTATTCGCAGTTTGAAATTACGACTTTTTTATTTATATCCAACATGTACCAAGAACTGAAAGCGGCGTTTAGTCACATTTGTCTCAATCCTTCCCCTGCAGTTTTCAAAATATCCCAAACATCCCAATTTCGAGGCCTGAGCCATATTTTGGGGCCAAATTCTGGCTCTCTGCACGTATTCGCAGTTTGAAATTACGATTTTTTATACCCAACATATGCCAAGTACTGAGAGCGGCAGTGAGTCACATTTTGCACAAACTCCCCTGCAGTTTTCAAAATATCCCAAATATCCCAACTTCGAGGCCTGAGATATATTTTGGAGCCAAATACTGGCTCTCTGCATGTATTTGCAGTTTGAAATTACGACTTTTTATACCCATCATATGCCAAGTACTGAAAGCGGCATTTGGTCACATTTGTCCCAAACCTCCCTGCAGTTTTCAAGATATCCCAAATATCCCAATTTTGAGGCCTGAGCCATATTTTGGAGCCAAATTCTGGCTCTATGCACGTATTCGCAATATGATATTACGACTTTTTATACCCAACATATGCCAAGTACTGAAAGCGGCAGAGTCACATTTTGCACAAACTCCCCTGCAGTTTTCAAAATATCCCAAACATCCCAATTTCAAGGCCTAAGCCATATTTTGGAGCCAAATTCTGGCTCTCTGCACGTATTCGCAATTTGAAATAACGACTTTTTTATACCCAACATATGCGAAGTACTGAAAGCGGCGTTTGGTCACATTTGTCCCAAACCCCCTTGCAGCTTTCAAAATATCCCAAACATCCCAATTTCGAGGCCTGAGCCATATTTTGGAGCCTAATTCTGGCTCTCTGCACGTATTCGCAGTTTGATATTACGACTTTTTATACCCAACATATGCCAAGTAATGAAAGCGGCAGTGAGTCACATTTTGCACAAACTCCCCTGCAGTTTTTGAAAAATCCCAAATATCCCAATTTCGAGGCCTGAGCCATATTTTGGAGCCAAATTCTGACTCTATGCACGTATTCGCAGTTTAAAATTACGACTTTTTATACCCAGCATATGCCAAGTCCTGATAGCGGCAGTGAGGCACATTTTGCACAAACTCCAGTGCAGTTTTTGAAATATCCCAAATATCCCAATTTCGAGGCCTGAGCCATATTTTGGAGCCAAATTCTGGCTCTCTGCACGCATTCGAAGTTTGAAATTGCGACTTTTTTATACCCAACATATGCCAAGTACTGAAAGACGCGTTTGATCACATTTGTCCCAATACCCCCTGCACTTTTCAAAATATCCCAAACATCTCAATTTCGAGGCCTGAGCCATATTTTGGAGTCAAATTCTGGCTTTCTGCACGAATTCGCTGTTTGAATTTACGACTTTTTATACCCAACATATGCCAAGTACTGAAAGACGCGTTTGGTCACATTTGTCCCAATACCCCCTGCACTTTTCAAAATATCCCAAACATCTCAATTTCGAGGCCTGAGCCATATTTTGGAGTCAAATTCTGGCTTTCTGCACGAATTCGCTGTTTGAATTTACGACTTTTTATACCCAACATATGCCAAGTACTGAAAGCGGAGTTTGGTCACATTTGTCCCAAACCCCCCTGCAGTTTTCAAAATATCCCAAACATACCAATTTTGAGGCCTGAGCCATATTTTGGTGCCAAATTCTAGCTCTCTGCACGTATTCGCAGTTTGAAATTACGACTTTTTTATTTATACCCAACATGTACCAAGAACTGAAAGCGGCGTTTAGTCACATTTGTCTCAATCCTTCCCCTGCAGTTTTCAAAATATCCCAAACATCCCAATTTCGAGGCCTGAGCCATATTTTGGGGCCAAATTCTGGCTCTCTGCACGTATTCGCAGTTTGAAATTACGATTTTTTATACCCAACATATGCCAAGTACTGAAAGCGGCAGTGAGTCACATTTTGCACAAACTCCCCTGCAGTTTTCAAAATATCCCAAATATCCCAACTTCGAGGCCTGAGATATATTTTGGAGCCAAATACTTGCTCTCTGCATGTATTTGCAGTTTGAAATTACGACTTTTTATACCCAACATATGCCAAGTACTGAAAGCGGCATTTGGTCACATTTGTCCCAAACCTCCCTGCAGTTTTCAAGATATCCCAAATATCCCAATTTTGAGGCCTGAGCCGTTTTTTGGAGCCAAATTCTGGCTCTATGCACGTATTCGCAATATGATATTACGACTTTTTATACCCAACATATGCCAAGTACTGAAAGCGGCAGAGTCACATTTTGCACAAACTCCCCTGCAGTTTTCAAAATATCCCAAACATCCCAATTTCAAGGCCTAAGCCATATTTTGGAGCCAAATTCTGGCTCTCTGCACGTATTCGCAGTTTGAAATAACGACTTTTTTATACCCAACATATGCGAAGTACTGAAAGCGGCGTTTGGTCACATTTGTCCCAAACCCCCTTGCAGCTTTCAAAATATCCCAAATATCCCAATTTCGAGGCCTGAGCCATATTTTGGAGCCAAATTCTGACTCTATGCACGTATTCGCAGTTTAAAATTACGACTTTTTATACCCAGCATATGCCAAGTCCTGATAGCGGCAGTGAGGCACATTTTGCACAAACTCCCCTGCAGTTTTTGAAATATCCCAAATATCCCAATTTCGAGGCCTGAGCCATATTTTGGAGCCAAATTCTGGCTCTCTGCACGCATTCGAAGTTTGAAATTGCGACTTTTTTATACCCAACATATGCCAAGTACTGAAAGACGCGTTTGATCACATTTGTCCCAATACCCCCTGCACTTTTCAAAATATCCAAAACATCTCAATTTCGAGGCCTGAGCCATATTTTGGAGTCAAATTCTGGCTTTCTGCACGAATTCGCTGTTTGAATTTACGACTTTTTATACCCAACATATGCCAAGTACTGAAAGCGGCAGTGAGTCATATTTTGCACAAACTCCCCTACAGTTTTCAAAATATCAAGAATATTCAGATTTCGAGGCCTGAGCCACATTTTGGAGCTAAATTCTGGCTCTCTGTACGTATTCGATGTTTGAAATTACGACTTTTTATACCCAACATTTGCCAAGTACTGAAAGCGGCGTTTGGTCACATTTCTCGCAAACCCCCCTGCAGTTTTCAAATTATCCCAAACATACCAATGTCGAGGCCTGAGCCATATTTTGGAGCCAAATGCTGGCTCAATGCACTTATTCGCAGTTTAAAATTACGAGTTTTTATACCTAACATATGCCAAGTCCTAATAGCGGCAGAGAGTCACATTTTGCACAAACTCCCCTGCAGTTTTCGAAATATCCCAAATATCCCAATTTCGAGGCCCGAGCCATATTTTGGAGCCAAATTCTGGCTCTCTGAACGTATTCGCAGTTTGAAATTACGACTTTTTTATTTATACCCAACATGTACCAAGAACTGAAAGCGGCGTTTAGTCACATTTGTCTCAATCCTCCCCCTGCAGTTTTCAAAATATCCCAAACATCCCAATTTCGAGGCCTGAGCCATATTTTGGGGCCAAATTCTGGCTCTCTGCACGTATTCGCAGTTTGAAATTACGATTTTTTATACCCAACATATGCCAAGTACTGATAGCGGCAGTGAGTCACATTTTGCCCAAACTCCCTGTCAGTTTTCAAAATATCACAAATATCCCAATTTCGAAGCCTGAGCCATATTTTGGAGCCAAATTCTGGCTCTCTGCACGTATTCACAGTTTGAAATTACGACTTTTTACACACAACATATGCCAAGTACTAAAAGCGGCAGTGAGTCACATTTTGCACAAACTCCCCTGCAGTTTTCAAAATATCCCAAATATCCCAACTTCGAGGCCTGAGATATATTTTGGAGCCAAATACTGGCTCTCTGCATGTATTTGCAGTTTGAAATTACGACTTTTTATACCCAACATATGCCAAGTACTGAAAGCAGCATTTGGTCACATTTGTCCCAAACCTCCCTGCAGTTTTCAAGATATCCCAAATATCCCAATTTTGAGGCCTGAGCCATATTTTGGAGCCAAATTCTGGCTCTATGCACGTATTCGCAGTATGATATTACGAATTTTTATACCCAACATATGCCAAGTACTGAAAGCGGCGTTTGGTCACATTTGTCCCAAACCCCCTTGCAGCTTTCAAAATATCCCAAACATCCCAATTTCGAGGCCTGAGCCATATTTTGGAGCCAAATTCTGGCTCTCTGCACGTATTCGCAGTTTGATATTACGACTTTTTATACCCAACATATGCCAAGAACTGAAAGCGGCGTTTGGTCACATTTGTCCCAAACCTCCCTGCAGTTTTTGAAAAATCCCAAATATCCCAATTTCGAGGCCTGAGCCATATTTTGGAGCCAAATTCTGGCTCTCTGCACGTATTCGCAGTTTGAAATTACGACTTTATATACCCATCATATGCCAAGAACTGAAAGCGGCGTTTGGTCACATTTGTCCCAAACCTCCCTGCAGTTTTCAAAATATCCCAAATATCTTAATTTCGAGGCCTGAGCCATATTTTGGAACCAAATTCTGGCTCTCTGCACGTATTCGCAGTTTGATATTACGACTTTTTATACCCAACATATGCCAGGTAATGAAAGCGGCAGTGAGTCACATTTTGCACAAACTCCCCTGCAGTTTTTGAAATATCTCAAATATCCCAATTTCGAGGCCTAAGCCATATTTTGGAGCCAAATTCTGGCTCTCTGCACGTATTCGCAGTCTGAAATAACGACTTTTTTATACCCAACATATGCGAAGTACTGAAAGCGGCGTTTGGTCACATTTGTCCCAAACCCCCGTGCAGTTTTCAAAATATCCCAAACATCCCAATTTCGAGGCCTGAGCCATATTTTGGATCCCAATTCTGGCTCTCTGCACGTATTCGCAGTTTGAAATTACGACTTTTTATACCTATCATATGCCAAGTACTGAAAGCGGCGTTTGGTCACATTTGTCATAAACCTCCCTGCAGTTTTCAAAATATCCCAAATATCCCAATTTCGAGGCCTGAGCCATATTTTGGAGCCAAATTCTGGCTCTCTGCACGTATTCGCAGTATGATATTTAGACTTTTTATACCCAACATATGCCAAGTACTGAAACCAGCAGTGAGTCACATTTTGCACAAACTCCCCTGCAGTTTTCAAATTATCCCAAACATCCCAATTTCGAGGCCTTAGCCATATTTTGGAGCCAAATTCTGGCTCTCTGCACGTATTCACAGTTTGAAATTACGACTTTTTCATACTCAACATATGCGAAGTACTGAAAGCGGCGTTTGGTCACATTTGTCCCAAACAACCATTCAGTTTTCAAAATATCCCAAACATCCCAATTTAGAGGCCTGAGCCATATTTTGGAGCCAAATTCTGGCTCTCTGCACGTATTCGCTGTTTGAAATTACGGCTTTTTACACCCAACATATACCAAGTACTGAAAGCGGCAGTCAGTCACATTTTGCACAAACTCACCTGCAGTTTTCAAAATATCCCAAATATTCAAATTTCGAGGCCTGAGCCATATTTTATAGCCAAATTCTGGCTCTCTGCACATATTCGCAGTTTGAAATTACGACTTTTTATACCCAACATATACCAAGTACTGAAAGCGGCGTTTGGTCACATTTGTCCCAAACCTCCCTCAGTTTTCAAAATATCCCAAATATCCCAATTTCGAGGCATGAGCTATATTTTGGACCCAAATTCTGGCTCTCTAAACGTATTCGCTGTTTGAAATTACGACTTTTTTATACCCAACATATGCCAAGTAATGAAAGTGGCGTTTGGTCACATTTGTCCCAAACCCCCCTGCAGATTTCAAAATATCCCAAACATCCCAATTTCGAGGCCTGAGCCATATTTTGGAGCCAAGTTCTGGCTCTCTGCAAGTATTCGCAGTTTGAAATTACGACTTTTTTATACCCAACATGTTCCAAGTACTGAAAGCGGAGTTTGGTCACATTTGTTTCAATCCCCCCTGCAGTTTTCAAAATATCCCAAACATCACAATTTCGAGGCCTGAGCCATATTTTGGAGACAAATTCTGGCTCTCTGCACGTATTCGCAGTTTGAAATTACGATATTTTATACCCATCATATGCAAAGTACTGAAAGCGGCAGTGCGTCACATTTTGCCTAAATGCACCTGCAGTTTTCAAAATATCCCAAATATCCCAATTTCGAGGCCTGAGCCATATTTTGGAGCTAAATTCTGGCTCTCTGCACGTATTCGCAGTATGATATTTAGACTTTTTATACCCATCATATGCCAAGTACTGAAAGCGGCATTTGGTCACATTTGTCCCAAACCTCCCTGCAGTTTTCAAAATATCCCAAATATCCAAATTTCGAGGCCTGAGCCATATTTTGGAGCCAAATTCTGTCTCTCTAAACGTATTCGCAGTATGATATTACGACTTTTTATACCCAACATATGCCAAGTATTGAAAGCGGCAGTGTGTCACATTTTGCACAAACTCCCCTGCAGTTTTCAAAATATTCCAAACATCCCAATTTCGAGGCCTGAGTCATATTTTGGAGCCAAATTCTGGCTCTCTGCACGTATTCGCAGTTTGAAATTACGACTTTTTCATACCCAACATATGCGAAGTACTGAAAGCGGCGTTTGGTCACATTTGTCCCAAACCCCCCTGCAGTTTTCAAAATATCCCAAACATCCCAATTTCGAGGCCTAAGCCATATTTTGGAGCCAAATTCTGGCTCTCTGCACGTATTCACAGTTTGAAATAACGACTTTTTTATACCCAACATATGCGAAGTACTGAAAGCGGCGTTTGGTCACATTTGTCCCAAACCCCCGTGCAGTTTTCAAAATATCCCAAACACCCCAATTTCGAGGCCTGAGCCATATTTTGGATCCCAATTCTGGCTCTCTGCACGTATTGGCAGTTTGAAATTACGACTTTTTATACCTATCATATGCCAAGTACTGAAAGCGGCATTTGGTCACATTTGTCATAAACCTCCCTGCAGTTTTCAAAATATCCCAAATATCCCAATTTCGAGGCCTGAGCCATATTTTGGAGCCAAATTCTGGCTCTCTGCACGTATTCGCAGTATGATATTTAGACTTTTTATACCCAACATATGCCAAGTACTGAAACCAGCAGTGAGTCACATTTTGCACAAACTCCCCTGCAGTTTTCAAATTATCCCAAACATCCCAATTTCGAGGCCTGAGCCATATTTTGGAGCCAAATTCTGGCTCTCTGCACGTATTCACAGTTTGAAATTACGACTTTTTCATACTCAACATATGCGAAGTACTGAAAGCGGCGTTTGGTCACATTTGTCCCAAACAACCATGCAGTTTTCAAAATATCCCAAACATCCCAATTTAGAGGCCTGAGCCATATTTTGGAGCCAAATTCTGGCTCTCTGCACGTATTCGCTGTTTGAAATTACGGCTTTTTACACCCAACATATACCAAGTACTGAAAGTGGCAGTCAGTCACATTTTGCACAAACTCGCCTGCAGTTTTCAAAATATCCCAAATATTCCAATTTCGAGGCCTGAGCCATATTTTATAGCCAAATTCTGGCTCTCTGCACGTATTCGCAGTTTGAAATTACGACTTATTATACCCAACATATACCAAGTACTGAAAGCGGCGTTTGGTCACATTTGTCCCAAACCTCCCTCAGTTTTCAAAATATCCCAAACATCCCAATTTCGAGGCCTGAGCCATATTTTGGATCCCAATTCTGGCTCTCTGTACGTATTGGCAGTTTGAAATTACGACTTTTTTATACCCAACATATGCCAAGTAATGAAAGTGGCGTTTGGTCACATTTGTCCCAAACCCCCCTGCAGATTTCAAAATATCCCAAACATCCCAATTTCGAGGCCTGAGCCATATTTTGGAGCCAAATTCTGGCTCTCTGCACGTATTCGCAGTTTGAAATTACGACTTTTTTATACCCAACATGTTCCAAGTACTGAAAGAGGAGTTTGGTCACATTTGTTTCAATCCCCCCTGCAGTTTTCAAAATATCCCAAACATCACAATTTCGAGGCCTGAGCCATATTTTGGAGCCAAATTCTGGCTCTCTGCACGTATTCGCAGTTTGAAATTACGATATTTTATACCCAACATATGCAAAGTACTGAAAGCGGCAGTGCGTCACATTTTGCCTAAATGCACCTGCAGTTTTCAAAATATCCCAAATATCCCAATTTCGAGGCCTGAGCCATATTTTGGAGCCAAATTCTAGCTCTCTGCACGTATTCGCAGTTTGAAATTACGACTTTTTATACCCATTATATGCCAAGTACTGAAATCGGCATTTGGTCACATTTGTCATAAACCTCCCTGCAGTTTTTAAAATATCCCAAATATCCAAATTTCGAGGCCTGAGCCATATTTTGGAGCCAAATTCTGGCTCTCTGCACGTATTCGCAGTATGATATTTAGACTTTTTATACCCAACATATGCCAAGTACTGAAAGCGGCAGTGAGTCACATTTTGCACAAACTCCACTGCAGTTTTCAAATTATCCCAAACATCCCAATTTCGAGGCCTGAGCCATATTTTGGAGCTAAATTCTGGCTCTCTGCACGTATTCGCAGTATGATATTTAGACTTTTTATACCCATCATATGCCAAGTACTGAAAGCGGCATTTGGTGACATTTGTCCCAAACCTCCCTGCAGTTTTCAAAATATCCCAAATATCCAAATTTCGAGGCCTGAGCCATATTTTGGAGCCAAATTCTGTCTCTCTAAACGTATTCGCAGTATGATATTACGACTTTTTATACCCAACATATGCCAAGTATTGAAAGCGGCAGTGTGTCACATTTTGCACAAACTCCCCTGCAGTTTTCAAAATATCCCAAACATCCCAAATTCGAGGCCTGAGTCATATTTTGGAGCCAAATTCTGGCTCTCTGCACGTATTCGCAGTTTGAAATTACGACTTTTTCATACCCAACATATGCGAAGTACTGAAAGCGGCGTTTGGTCACATTTGTCCCAAACCCCCCTGCAGTTTTCAAAATATCCCAAACATCCCAATTTCGAGGCCTAAGCCATATTTTGGAGCCAAATTCTGGCTCTCTGCACGTATTCACAGTTTGAAATAACGACTTTTTTATACCCAACATATGCGAAGTACTGAAAGCGGCCTTTGGTCACATTTGTCCCAAACCCCCCTGCAGTTTTTAAAATATCCCAAACATCCCAATTTCGAGGCCTGAGCCATATTTTGGAGCCAAATTCTGGCTCTCTGCACGTATTCGCAGTTTGAAATTACGACTTTTTAAACCCATCATATGCCAAGTACTGAAAGTGGCATTTGGTCATATTTGTCATAAACCTCCCTGCAGTTTTCAAAATATCCCAAATATCCAAATTTCGAGGCCTGAGCCATATTTTGGAGCCAAATTCTGGCTCTCTGCACGTATTCGCAGTATGATATTTAGACTTTTTATACCCAACATATGCCAAGTACTGAAAGCGGCAGTGAGTCACATTTTGCACAAACTCCACTGCAGTTTTCAAATTATCCCAAACATCCCAATTTCGAGGCCTGAGCCATATTTTGGAGCTAAATTCTGGCTCTCTGCACGTATTCGCAGTATGATATTTAGACTTTTTATACCCATCATATGCCAAGTACTGAAAGCGGCATTTGGTGACATTTGTCCCAAACCTCCCTGCAGTTTTCAAAATATCCCAAATATCCAAATTTCGAGGCCTGAGCCATATTTTGGAGCCAAATTCTGTCTCTCTAAACGTATTCGCAGTATGATATTACGACTTTTTATACCCAACATATGCCAAGTATTGAAAGCGGCAGTGTGTCACATTTTGCACAAACTCCCCTGCAGTTTTCAAAATATCCCAAACATCCCAAATTCGAGGCCTGAGTCATATTTTGGAGCCAAATTCTGGCTCTCTGCACGTATTCGCAGTTTGAAATTACGACTTTTTCATACCCAACATATGCGAAGTACTGAAAGCGGCGTTTGGTCACATTTGTCCCAAACCCCCCTGCAGTTTTCAAAATATCCCAAACATCCCAATTTCGAGGCCTAAGCCATATTTTGGAGCCAAATTCTGGCTCTCTGCACGTATTCACAGTTTGAAATAACGACTTTTTTATACCCAACATATGCGAAGTACTGAAAGCGGCCTTTGGTCACATTTGTCCCAAACCCCCCTGCAGTTTTTAAAATATCCCAAACATCCCAATTTCGAGGCCTGAGCCATATTTTGGAGCCAAATTCTGGCTCTCTGCACGTATTCGCAGTTTGAAATTACGACTTTTTAAACCCATCATATGCCAAGTACTGAAAGTGGCATTTGGTCACATTTGTCATAAACCTCCCTGCAGTTTTCAAAATATCCCAAATATCCAAATTTCGAGGCCTGAGCCATATTTTGGAGCCAAATTCTGGCTCTCTGCACGTATTCGCAGTATGATATTTAGACTTTTTATACCCAACATATGCCAAGTACTGAAAGCGGCAGTGAGTCACATTTTGCACAAACTCCACTGCAGTTTTCAAATTATCCCAAACATCCCAATTTCGAGGCCTGAGCCATATTTTGGAGCCAAATTCTGGCTCTCTGCACGTATTCGCTGTTTAAAATTACGATTTTTTATACCCAACATATGCCAAGTACTGAAAGCGGCAGAGAGTCACATTTGTCCCAAACAACCATGCAGTTTTCAAAATATCCCAAACATCCCAATTTAGAGGCCTGAGCCATATTTTGGAGCCAAATTCTGGCTCTCTGCACGTATTCGCTGTTTAAAATTACGATTTTTTATACCCAACATATGCCAAGTACTGAAAGCGGCAGAGAGTCACATTTTGACCAAACGCCCCTGCAGTTTTCAAAAATATCCCAAATATCCCAATTTCGAGGCCTGAGCCATATTTTAGAGCCAAATTCTGGCTCTCTGCACGTATTCGCAGTTTGAAATTACGGCTTTTTACACCCAACATATGCCAAGTACTGAAAGCGGCAGTCAGTCACATTTTGCACAAACTCCCCTCCAGTTTTCAAAATATCCCAAATATCCCAATTTCGAGGCCTGAGCCATATTTTGGAGCCAAATTCTTGCTCTATGCACGTATTCGCAGTTTAAAATTACGACTTTTTATACCCAGCATATGCCAAGTACTGAAAGCGGCAGAGAGTCACATTTTGCCCAAACTCCCCTGCAGTTTTCAAAAATATCCCAAATATTCCAATTTCGAGGCCTAAGCCATATTTTATAGCCAAATTCTGGCTCTCTGCAAGTATTCGCAGTTTGATATTACGACTTTTTATACTCAACATATGCCAAGTACTGAAAGCGGCAGTGAGTCACATTTTGCACAAACTCCCCTGCAGTTTTTAAAATATCCCAAACATCCCAATTTCGAGGCCTGAGCCATATTTTGGAGCCAAATTCTTGCTCTATGCACGTATTCGCAGTTTAAAATTACGACTTTTTATACCCAGCATATGCCAAGTCCTGATAGCGGCAGTGAGGCACATTTTGCACAAACTCCCCTGCAGTTTTTGAAATATCCCAAATATTCCAATTTCAAGGCCTGAGCCATATTTTGGAGCCAAATTCTGGCTCTCTGCACGCATTCGAAGTTTGAAATTGCGACTTTTTTATACCCAACATATGCCAAGTAATGAAAGACGCGTTTGGTCACATTTGTCCCAATACCCCCTGCACTTTTCAAAATATCCCAAACATCTCAATTTCGAGGCCTGAGCCATATTTTGGAGTCAAATTCTGGCTTTCTGCACGAATTCGCTGTTTGAATTTACGACTTTTTATACCCAACATATGCCAAGTACTGAAAGCGGCAGAGAGTCATATTTTGCACAAACTCCCCTACAGTTTTCAAAATATCAAGAATATTCAGATTTCGAGGCCTGAGCCACATTTTGGAGCTAAATTCTGGCTCTCTGTACGTATTCGATGTTTGAAATTACGACTTTTTATACCCAATATTTGCCAAGTACTGAAAGCGGCGTTTGGTCACATTTCTCGCAAACCCCCCTGCAGTTTTCAAATTATCCCAAACATCCCAATGTCGAGGCCTGAGCCATATTTTGGAGCCAAATGCTGGCTCAATGCACTTATTCGCAGTTTAAAATTACGAGTTTTTATACCCAACATATGCCAAGTCCTAATTGCGGCAGAGAGTCACATTTTGCACAAACTCCCCTGCAGTTTTCGAAATATCCCAAATATCCCAATTTCGAGGCCCGAGCCATATTTTGGAGCCAAATTCTGGCTCTCTGAACGTATTCGCCGTTTGAAATTACGACTTTTTTATACCCAACATATGCCAAGTAATAAAAGCGGCGTTTGGTCACATTTGTCCCAAACCCCCCTGCAGTTTTCAAAATATCCCAATTTTGAGGCCTGAGCCATATTTTGGTGCCAATTTCTAGCTCTCTGCACGTATTCGCAGTTTGAAATTACGACTTTTTTATTTATACCCAACATGTACCAAGAACTGAAAGCGGCGTTTAGTCACATTTGTCTCAATCCTCCCCCTGCAGTTTTTAAAATATCCCAAACATCCCAATTTCGAGGCCTGAGCCATATTTTGGGTCCAAATTCTGGCTCTCTGCACGTATTCGCAGTTTGAAATTACGATTTTTTATACCCAACATATGCCAAGTACTGAAAGCGGCAGTGAGTCACATTTTGCACAAACTCCCCTGCAGTTTTTAAAATATCCCAAACATCCCAATTTCGAGGCCTGAGCCATATTTTGGAGCCAAATTCTTGCTCTATGCACGTATTCGCAGTTTAAAATTACGACTTTTTATACCCAGCATATGCCAAGTCCTGATAGCGGCAGTGAGGCACATTTTGCACAAACTCCCCTGCAGTTTTTGAAATATCCCAAATATTCCAATTTCAAGGCCTGAGCCATATTTTGGAGCCAAATTCTGGCTCTCTGCACGCATTCGAAGTTTGAAATTGCGACTTTTTTATACCCAACATATGCCAAGTAATGAAAGACGCGTTTGGTCACATTTGTCCCAATACCCCCTGCACTTTTCAAAATATCCCAAACATCTCAATTTCGAGGCCTGAGCCATATTTTGGAGTCAAATTCTGGCTTTCTGCACGAATTCGCTGTTTGAATTTACGACTTTTTATACCCAACATATGCCAAGTACTGAAAGCGGCAGAGAGTCATATTTTGCACAAACTCCCCTACAGTTTTCAAAATATCAAGAATATTCAGATTTCGAGGCCTGAGCCACATTTTGGAGCTAAATTCTGGCTCTCTGTACGTATTCGATGTTTGAAATTACGACTTTTTATACCCAATATTTGCCAAGTACTGAAAGCGGCGTTTGGTCACATTTCTCGCAAACCCCCCTGCAGTTTTCAAATTATCCCAAACATCCCAATGTCGAGGCCTGAGCCATATTTTGGAGCCAAATGCTGGCTCAATGCACTTATTCGCAGTTTAAAATTACGAGTTTTTATACCCAACATATGCCAAGTCCTAATTGCGGCAGAGAGTCACATTTTGCACAAACTCCCCTGCAGTTTTCGAAATATCCCAAATATCCCAATTTCGAGGCCCGAGCCATATTTTGGAGCCAAATTCTGGCTCTCTGAACGTATTCGCCGTTTGAAATTACGACTTTTTTATACCCAACATATGCCAAGTAATAAAAGCGGCGTTTGGTCACATTTGTCCCAAACCCCCCTGCAGTTTTCAAAATATCCCAATTTTGAGGCCTGAGCCATATTTTGGTGCCAATTTCTAGCTCTCTGCACGTATTCGCAGTTTGAAATTACGACTTTTTTATTTATACCCAACATGTACCAAGAACTGAAAGCGGCGTTTAGTCACATTTGTCTCAATCCTCCCCCTGCAGTTTTTAAAATATCCCAAACATCCCAATTTCGAGGCCTGAGCCATATTTTGGGTCCAAATTCTGGCTCTCTGCACGTATTCGCAGTTTGAAATTACGATTTTTTATACCCAACATATGCCAAGTAATGAAAGCGGCAGTGAGTCACATTTTGCACAAACTCCCCTGCAGTTTTTGAAAAATCCCAAATATCCCAATTTCGAGGCCTGAGCTATATTTTGGAGCCAAATTCTGGCTCTATGCACGTATTCGCAGTTTAAAATTACGACTTTTTATACCCAGCATATGCCAAGTACTGAAAGACGCGTTTGGTCACATTTGTCCCAATACCCCCTGCACTTTTCAAAATATCCCAAACATCTCAATTTCGAGGCCTGAGCCATATTTTGGAGTCAAATTCTGGCTTTCTGCACGAATTCGCTGTTTGAATTTACGACTTTTTATACCCAACATATGCCAAGTACTGAAAGACGCGTTTGGTCACATTTGTCCCAATACCCCCTGCACTTTTCAAAATATCCCAAACATCTCAATTTCGAGGCCTGAGCCATATTTTGGAGTCAAATTCTGGCTTTCTGCACGAATTCGCTGTTTGAATTTACGACTTTTTATACCCAACATATGCCAAGTACTGAAAGCGGAGTTTGGTCACATTTGTCCCAAACCCCCCTGCAGTTTTCAAAATATCCCAAACATCCCAATTTTGAGG
The DNA here is from genome assembly GCF_040958095.1 of Procambarus clarkii. Taxonomy (NCBI): domain Eukaryota; kingdom Metazoa; phylum Arthropoda; class Malacostraca; order Decapoda; family Cambaridae; genus Procambarus; species Procambarus clarkii. The sequence goes on from NC_091206.1 coordinate 22,376,605, forward strand.
CCTGAGCCATATTTTGGTGCCAAATTCTAGCTCTCTGCACGTATTCGCAGTTTGAAATTACGACTTTTTTATTTATATCCAACATGTACCAAGAACTGAAAGCGGCGTTTAGTCACATTTGTCTCAATCCTTCCCCTGCAGTTTTCAAAATATCCCAAACATCCCAATTTCGAGGCCTGAGCCATATTTTGGGGCCAAATTCTGGCTCTCTGCACGTATTCGCAGTTTGAAATTACGATTTTTTATACCCAACATATGCCAAGTACTGAGAGCGGCAGTGAGTCACATTTTGCACAAACTCCCCTGCAGTTTTCAAAATATCCCAAATATCCCAACTTCGAGGCCTGAGATATATTTTGGAGCCAAATACTGGCTCTCTGCATGTATTTGCAGTTTGAAATTACGACTTTTTATACCCATCATATGCCAAGTACTGAAAGCGGCATTTGGTCACATTTGTCCCAAACCTCCCTGCAGTTTTCAAGATATCCCAAATATCCCAATTTTGAGGCCTGAGCCATATTTTGGAGCCAAATTCTGGCTCTATGCACGTATTCGCAATATGATATTACGACTTTTTATACCCAACATATGCCAAGTACTGAAAGCGGCAGAGTCACATTTTGCACAAACTCCCCTGCAGTTTTCAAAATATCCCAAACATCCCAATTTCAAGGCCTAAGCCATATTTTGGAGCCAAATTCTGGCTCTCTGCACGTATTCGCAATTTGAAATAACGACTCTTTTATACCCAACATATGCGAAGTACTGAAAGCGGCGTTTGGTCACATTTGTCCCAAACCCCATTGCAGCTTTCAAAATATCCCAAACATCCCAATTTCGAGGCCTGAGCCATATTTTGGAGCCTAATTCTGGCTCTCTGCACGTATTCGCAGTTTGATATTACGACTTTTTATACCCAACATATGCCAAGTAATGAAAGCGACAGTGAGTCACATTTTGCACAAACTCCCCTGCAGTTTTTGAAAAATCCCAAATATCCCAATTTCGAGGCCTGAGCCATATTTTGGAGCCAAATTCTGACTCTATGCACGTATTCGCAGTTTAAAATTACGACTTTTTATACCCAGCATATGCCAAGTCCTGATAGCGGCAGTGAGGCACATTTTGCACAAACTCCAGTGCAGTTTTTGAAATATCCCAAATATCCCAATTTCGAGGCCTGAGCCATATTTTGGAGCCAAATTCTGGCTCTCTGCACGCATTCGAAGTTTGAAATTGCGACTTTTTTATACCCAACATATGCCAAGTACTGAAAGACGCGTTTGATCACATTTGTCCCAATACCCCCTGCACTTTTCAAAATATCCCAAACATCTCAATTTCGAGGCCTGAGCCATATTTTGGAGTCAAATTCTGGCTTTCTGCACGAATTCGCTGTTTGAATTTACGACTTTTTATACCCAACATATGCCAAGTACTGAAAGACGCGTTTGGTCACATTTGTCCCAATACCCCCTGCACTTTTCAAAATATCCCAAACATCTCAATTTCGAGGCCTGAGCCATATTTTGGAGTCAAATTCTGGCTTTCTGCACGAATTCGCTGTTTGAATTTACGACTTTTTATACCCAACATATGCCAAGTACTGAAAGCGGAGTTTGGTCACATTTGTCCCAAACCCCCCTGCAGTTTTCAAAATATCCCAAACATCCCAATTTTGAGGCCTGAGCCATATTTTGGTGCCAAATTCTAGCTCTCTGCACGTATTCGCAGTTTGAAATTACGACTTTTTTATTTATACCCAACATGTACCAAGAACTGAAAGCGGCGTTTAGTCACATTTGTCTCAATCCTTCCCCTGCAGTTTTCAAAATATCCCAAACATCCCAATTTCGAGGCCTGAGCCATATTTTGGGGCCAAATTCTGGCTCTCTGCACGTATTCGCAGTTTGAAATTACGATTTTTTATACCCAACATATGCCAAGTACTGAAAGCGGCAGTGAGTCACATTTTGCACAAACTCCCCTGCAGTTTTCAAAATATCCCAAATATCCAAACTTCGAGGCCTGAGATATATTTTGGAGCCAAATACTGGCTCTCTGCATGTATTTGCAGTTTGAAATTACGACTTTTTATACCCAACATATGCCAAGTACTGAAAGCGGCATTTGGTCACATTTGTCCCAAACCTCCCTGCAGTTTTCAAGATATCCCAAATATCCCAATTTTGAGGCCTGAGCCATATTTTGGAGCCAAATTCTGGCTCTATGCACGTATTCGCAATATGATATTACGACTTTTTATACCCAACATATGCCAAGTACTGAAAGCGGCAGAGTCACATTTTGCACAAACTCCCCTGCAGTTTTCAAAATATCCCAAACATCCCAATTTCAAGGCCTAAGCCATATTTTGGAGCCAAATTCTGGCTCTCTGCACGTATTCGCAGTTTGAAATAACGACTTTTTTATACCCAACATATGCGAAGTACTGAAAGCGGCGTTTGGTCACATTTGTCCCAAACCCCCCTGCAGTTTTCAAAATATCCCAATTTTGAGGCCTGAGCCATATTTTGGTGCCAATTTCTAGCTCTCTGCACGTATTCGCAGTTTGAAATTACGACTTTTTTATTTATACCCAACATGTACCAAGAACTGAAAGCAGAGTTTAGTCACATTTGTCTCAATCCTCCCCCTGCAGTTTTTAAAATATCCCAAACATCCCAATTTCGAGGCCTGAGCCATATTTTGGGTCCAAATTCTGGCTCTCTGCACGTATTCGCAGTTTGAAATTACGATTTTTTATACCCAACATATGCCAAGTAATGAAAGCGGCAGTGAGTCACATTTTGCACAAACTCCCCTGCAGTTTTTGAAAAATCCCAAATATCCCAATTTCGAGGCCTGAGCTATATTTTGGAGCCAAATTCTGGCTCTATGCACGTATTCGCAGTTTAAAATTACGACTTTTTATACCCAGCATATGCCAAGTACTGAAAGACGCGTTTGGTCACATTTGTCCCAATACCCCCTGCACTTTTCAAAATATCCCAAACATCTCAATTTCGAGGCCTGAGCCATATTTTGGAGTCAAATTCTGGCTTTCTGCACGAATTCGCTGTTTGAATTTACGACTTTTTATACCCAACATATGCCAAGTACTGAAAGACGCGTTTGGTCACATTTGTCCCAATACCCCCTGCACTTTTCAAAATATCCCAAAAATCTCAATTTCGAGGCCTGAGCCATATTTTGGGGTCAAATTCTGGCTTTCTGCACGAATTCGCTGTTTGAATTTACGACTTTTTATACCCAACATATGCCAAGTACTGAAAGCGGAGTTTGGTCACATTTGTCCCAAACCCCCCTGCAGTTTTCAAAATATCCCAAACATCCCAATTTTGAGGCCTGAGCCATATTTTGGTGCCAAATTCTAGCTCTCTGCACGTATTCGCAGTTTGAAATTACGACTTTTTTATTTATATCCAACATGTACCAAGAACTGAAAGCGGCGTTTAGTCACATTTGTCTCAATCCTTCCCCTGCAGTTTTCAAAATATCCCAAACATCCCAATTTCGAGGCCTGAGCCATATTTTGGGGCCAAATTCTGGCTCTCTGCACGTATTCGCAGTTTGAAATTACGATTTTTTATACCCAACATATGCCAAGTACTGAGAGCGGCAGTGAGTCACATTTTGCACAAACTCCCCTGCAGTTTTCAAAATATCCCAAATATCCCAACTTCGAGGCCTGAGATATATTTTGGAGCCAAATACTGGCTCTCTGCATGTATTTGCAGTTTGAAATTACGACTTTTTATACCCATCATATGCCAAGTACTGAAAGCGGCATTTGGTCACATTTGTCCCAAACCTCCCTGCAGTTTTCAAGATATCCCAAATATCCCAATTTTGAGGCCTGAGCCATATTTTGGAGCCAAATTCTGGCTCTATGCACGTATTCGCAATATGATATTACGACTTTTTATACCCAACATATGCCAAGTACTGAAAGCGGCAGAGTCACATTTTGCACAAACTCCCCTGCAGTTTTCAAAATATCCCAAACATCCCAATTTCAAGGCCTAAGCCATATTTTGGAGCCAAATTCTGGCTCTCTGCACGTATTCGCAATTTGAAATAACGACTTTTTTATACCCAACATATGCGAAGTACTGAAAGCGGCGTTTGGTCACATTTGTCCCAAACCCCCTTGCAGCTTTCAAAATATCCCAAACATCCCAATTTCGAGGCCTGAGCCATATTTTGGAGCCTAATTCTGGCTCTCTGCACGTATTCGCAGTTTGATATTACGACTTTTTATACCCAACATATGCCAAGTAATGAAAGCGGCAGTGAGTCACATTTTGCACAAACTCCCCTGCAGTTTTTGAAAAATCCCAAATATCCCAATTTCGAGGCCTGAGCCATATTTTGGAGCCAAATTCTGACTCTATGCACGTATTCGCAGTTTAAAATTACGACTTTTTATACCCAGCATATGCCAAGTCCTGATAGCGGCAGTGAGGCACATTTTGCACAAACTCCAGTGCAGTTTTTGAAATATCCCAAATATCCCAATTTCGAGGCCTGAGCCATATTTTGGAGCCAAATTCTGGCTCTCTGCACGCATTCGAAGTTTGAAATTGCGACTTTTTTATACCCAACATATGCCAAGTACTGAAAGACGCGTTTGATCACATTTGTCCCAATACCCCCTGCACTTTTCAAAATATCCCAAACATCTCAATTTCGAGGCCTGAGCCATATTTTGGAGTCAAATTCTGGCTTTCTGCACGAATTCGCTGTTTGAATTTACGACTTTTTATACCCAACATATGCCAAGTACTGAAAGACGCGTTTGGTCACATTTGTCCCAATACCCCCTGCACTTTTCAAAATATCCCAAACATCTCAATTTCGAGGCCTGAGCCATATTTTGGAGTCAAATTCTGGCTTTCTGCACGAATTTGCTGTTTGAATTTACGACTTTTTATACCCAACATATGCCAAGTACTGAAAGCGGAGTTTGGTCACATTTGTCCCAAACCCCCCTGCAGTTTTCAAAATATCCCAAACATACCAATTTTGAGGCCTGAGCCATATTTTGGTGCCAAATTCTAGCTCTCTGCACGTATTCGCAGTTTGAAATTACGACTTTTTTATTTATACCCAACATGTACCAAGAACTGAAAGCGGCGTTTAGTCACATTTGTCTCAATCCTTCCCCTGCAGTTTTCAAAATATCCCAAACATCCCAATTTCGAGGCCTGAGCCATATTTTGGGGCCAAATTCTGGCTCTCTGCACGTATTCGCAGTTTGAAATTACGATTTTTTATACCCAACATATGCCAAGTACTGAAAGCGGCAGTGAGTCACATTTTGCACAAACTCCCCTGCAGTTTTCAAAATATCCCAAATATCCAAACTTCGAGGCCTGAGATATATTTTGGAGCCAAATACTTGCTCTCTGCATGTATTTGCAGTTTGAAATTACGACTTTTTATACCCAACATATGCCAAGTACTGAAAGCGGCATTTGGTCACATTTGTCCCAAACCTCCCTGCAGTTTTCAAGATATCCCAAATATCCCAATTTTGAGGCCTGAGCCGTTTTTTGGAGCCAAATTCTGGCTCTATGCACGTATTCGCAATATGATATTACGACTTTTTATACCCAACATATGCCAAGTACTGAAAGCGGCAGAGTCACATTTTGCACAAACTCCCCTGCAGTTTTCAAAATATCCCAAACATCCCAATTTCAAGGCCTAAGCCATATTTTGGAGCCAAATTCTGGCTCTCTGCACGTATTCGCAGTTTGAAATAACGACTTTTTTATACCCAACATATGCGAAGTACTGAAAGCGGCGTTTGGTCACATTTGTCCCAAACCCCCTTGCAGCTTTCAAAATATCCCAAATATCCCAATTTCGAGGCCTGAGCCATATTTTGGAGCCAAATTCTGACTCTATGCACGTATTCGCAGTTTAAAATTACGACTTTTTATACCCAGCATATGCCAAGTCCTGATAGCGGCAGTGAGGCACATTTTGCACAAACTCCCCTGCAGTTTTTGAAATATCCCAAATATCCCAATTTCGAGGCCTGAGCCATATTTTGGAGCCAAATTCTGGCTCTCTGCACGCATTCGAAGTTTGAAATTGCGACTTTTTTATACCCAACATATGCCAAGTACTGAAAGACGCGTTTGATCACATTTGTCCCAATACCCCCTGCACTTTTCAAAATATCCAAAACATCTCAATTTCGAGGCCTGAGCCATATTTTGGAGTCAAATTCTGGCTTTCTGCACGAATTCGCTGTTTGAATTTACGACTTTTTATACCCAACATATGCCAAGTACTGAAAGCGGCAGTGAGTCATATTTTGCACAAACTCCCCTACAGTTTTCAAAATATCAAGAATATTCAGATTTCGAGGCCTGAGCCACATTTTGGAGCTAAATTCTGGCTCTCTGTACGTATTCGATGTTTGAAATTACGACTTTTTATACCCAACATTTGCCAAGTACTGAAAGCGGCGTTTGGTCACATTTCTCGCAAACCCCCCTGCAGTTTTCAAATTATCCCAAACATACCAATGTCGAGGCCTGAGCCATATTTTGGAGCCAAATGCTGGCTCAATGCACTTATTCGCAGTTTAAAATTACGAGTTTTTATACCTAACATATGCCAAGTCCTAATAGCGGCAGAGAGTCACATTTTGCACAAACTCCCCTGCAGTTTTCGAAATATCCCAAATATCCCAATTTCGAGGCCCGAGCCATATTTTGGAGCCAAATTCTGGCTCTCTGAACGTATTCGCAGTTTGAAATTACGACTTTTTTATTTATACCCAACATGTACCAAGAACTGAAAGCGGCGTTTAGTCACATTTGTCTCAATCCTCCCCCTGCAGTTTTCAAAATATCCCAAACATCCCAATTTCGAGGCCTGAGCCATATTTTGGGGCCAAATTCTGGCTCTCTGCACGTATTCGCAGTTTGAAATTACGATTTTTTATACCCAACATATGCCAAGTACTGATAGCGGCAGTGAGTCACATTTTGCCCAAACTCCCTGTCAGTTTTCAAAATATCACAAATATCCCAATTTCGAAGCCTGAGCCATATTTTGGAGCCAAATTCTGGCTCTCTGCACGTATTCACAGTTTGAAATTACGACTTTTTACACACAACATATGCCAAGTACTAAAAGCGGCAGTGAGTCACATTTTGCACAAACTCCCCTGCAGTTTTCAAAATATCCCAAATATCCCAACTTCGAGGCCTGAGATATATTTTGGAGCCAAATACTGGCTCTCTGCATGTATTTGCAGTTTGAAATTACGACTTTTTATACCCAACATATGCCAAGTACTGAAAGCAGCATTTGGTCACATTTGTCCCAAACCTCCCTGCAGTTTTCAAGATATCCCAAATATCCCAATTTTGAGGCCTGAGCCATATTTTGGAGCCAAATTCTGGCTCTATGCACGTATTCGCAGTATGATATTACGAATTTTTATACCCAACATATGCCAAGTACTGAAAGCGGCGTTTGGTCACATTTGTCCCAAACCCCCTTGCAGCTTTCAAAATATCCCAAACATCCCAATTTCGAGGCCTGAGCCATATTTTGGAGCCAAATTCTGGCTCTCTGCACGTATTCGCAGTTTGATATTACGACTTTTTATACCCAACATATGCCAAGAACTGAAAGCGGCGTTTGGTCACATTTGTCCCAAACCTCCCTGCAGTTTTTGAAAAATCCCAAATATCCCAATTTCGAGGCCTGAGCCATATTTTGGAGCCAAATTCTGGCTCTCTGCACGTATTCGCAGTTTGAAATTACGACTTTATATACCCATCATATGCCAAGAACTGAAAGCGGCGTTTGGTCACATTTGTCCCAAACCTCCCTGCAGTTTTCAAAATATCCCAAATATCTTAATTTCGAGGCCTGAGCCATATTTTGGAACCAAATTCTGGCTCTCTGCACGTATTCGCAGTTTGATATTACGACTTTTTATACCCAACATATGCCAGGTAATGAAAGCGGCAGTGAGTCACATTTTGCACAAACTCCCCTGCAGTTTTTGAAATATCTCAAATATCCCAATTTCGAGGCCTAAGCCATATTTTGGAGCCAAATTCTGGCTCTCTGCACGTATTCGCAGTCTGAAATAACGACTTTTTTATACCCAACATATGCGAAGTACTGAAAGCGGCGTTTGGTCACATTTGTCCCAAACCCCCGTGCAGTTTTCAAAATATCCCAAACATCCCAATTTCGAGGCCTGAGCCATATTTTGGATCCCAATTCTGGCTCTCTGCACGTATTCGCAGTTTGAAATTACGACTTTTTATACCTATCATATGCCAAGTACTGAAAGCGGCGTTTGGTCACATTTGTCATAAACCTCCCTGCAGTTTTCAAAATATCCCAAATATCCCAATTTCGAGGCCTGAGCCATATTTTGGAGCCAAATTCTGGCTCTCTGCACGTATTCGCAGTATGATATTTAGACTTTTTATACCCAACATATGCCAAGTACTGAAACCAGCAGTGAGTCACATTTTGCACAAACTCCCCTGCAGTTTTCAAATTATCCCAAACATCCCAATTTCGAGGCCTTAGCCATATTTTGGAGCCAAATTCTGGCTCTCTGCACGTATTCACAGTTTGAAATTACGACTTTTTCATACTCAACATATGCGAAGTACTGAAAGCGGCGTTTGGTCACATTTGTCCCAAACAACCATTCAGTTTTCAAAATATCCCAAACATCCCAATTTAGAGGCCTGAGCCATATTTTGGAGCCAAATTCTGGCTCTCTGCACGTATTCGCTGTTTGAAATTACGGCTTTTTTCACCCAACATATACCAAGTACTGAAAGCGGCAGTCAGTCACATTTTGCACAAACTCACCTGCAGTTTTCAAAATATCCCAAATATTCCAATTTCGAGGCCTGAGCCATATTTTATAGCCAAATTCTGGCTCTCTGCACATATTCGCAGTTTGAAATTACGACTTTTTATACCCAACATATACCAAGTACTGAAAGCGGCGTTTGGTCACATTTGTCCCAAACCTCCCTCAGTTTTCAAAATATCCCAAATATCCCAATTTCGAGGCATGAGCTATATTTTGGACCCAAATTCTGGCTCTCTAAACGTATTCGCTGTTTGAAATTACGACTTTTTTATACCCAACATATGCCAAGTAATGAAAGTGGCGTTTGGTCACATTTGTCCCAAACCCCCCTGCAGATTTCAAAATATCCCAAACATCCCAATTTCGAGGCCTGAGCCATATTTTGGAGCCAAGTTCTGGCTCTCTGCAAGTATTCGCAGTTTGAAATTACGACTTTTTTATACCCAACATGTTCCAAGTACTGAAAGCGGAGTTTGGTCACATTTGTTTCAATCCCCCCTGCAGTTTTCAAAATATCCCAAACATCACAATTTCGAGGCCTGAGCCATATTTTGGAGACAAATTCTGGCTCTCTGCACGTATTCGCAGTTTGAAATTACGATATTTTATACCCATCATATGCAAAGTACTGAAAGCGGCAGTGCGTCACATTTTGCCTAAATGCACCTGCAGTTTTCAAAATATCCCAAATATCCCAATTTCGAGGCCTGAGCCATATTTTGGAGCTAAATTCTGGCTCTCTGCACGTATTCGCAGTATGATATTTAGACTTTTTATACCCATCATATGCCAAGTACTGAAAGCGGCATTTGGTCACATTTGTCCCAAACCTCCCTGCAGTTTTCAAAATATCCCAAATATCCAAATTTCGAGGCCTGAGCCATATTTTGGAGCCAAATTCTGTCTCTCTAAACGTATTCGCAGTATGATATTACGACTTTTTATACCCAACATATGCCAAGTATTGAAAGCGGCAGTGTGTCACATTTTGCACAAACTCCCCTGCAGTTTTCAAAATATTCCAAACATCCCAATTTCGAGGCCTGAGTCATATTTTGGAGCCAAATTCTGGCTCTCTGCACGTATTCGCAGTTTGAAATTACGACTTTTTCATACCCAACATATGCGAAGTACTGAAAGCGGCGTTTGGTCACATTTGTCCCAAACCCCCCTTCAGTTTTCAAAATATCCCAAACATCCCAATTTCGAGGCCTAAGCCATATTTTGGAGCCAAATTCTGGCTCTCTGCACGTATTCACAGTTTGAAATAACGACTTTTTTATACCCAACATATGCGAAGTACTGAAAGCGGCCTTTGGTCACATTTGTCCCAAACCCCCCTGCAGTTTTCAAAATATCCCAAACATCCCAATTTCGAGGCCTGAGCCATATTTTGGAGCCAAATTCTGGCTCTCTGCACGTATTCGCAGTTTGAAATTACTACTTTTTATACCCAACATATGCCAGGTAATGAAAGCGGCAGTGAGTCACATTTTGCACAAACTCCCCTGCAGTTTTTGAAATATCTCAAATATCCCAATTTCGAGGCCTAAGCCATATTTTGGAGCCAAATTCTGGCTCTCTGCACGTATTCGCAGTCTGAAATAACGACTTTTTTATACCCCAACATATGCGAAGTACTGAAAGCGGCGTTTCGTCACATTTGTCCCAAACCCCCGTGCAGTTTTCAAAATATCCCAAACATCCCAATTTCGAGGCCTGAGCCATATTTTGGATCCCAATTCTGGCTCTCTGCACGTATTCGCAGTTTGAAATTACGACTTTTTATACCTATCATATGCCAAGTACTGAAAGCGGCGTTTGGTCACATTTGTCATAAACCTCCCTGCAGTTTTCAAAATATCCCAAATATCCCAATTTCGAGGCCTGAGCCATATTTTGGAGCCAAATTCTGGCTCTCTGCACGTATTCGCAGTATGATATTTAGACTTTTTATACCCAACATATGCCAAGTACTGAAACCAGCAGTGAGTCACATTTTGCACAAACTCCCCTGCAGTTTTCAAATTATCCCAAACATCCCAATTTCGAGGCCTTAGCCATATTTTGGAGCCAAATTCTGGCTCTCTGCACGTATTCAGAGTTTGAAATTACGACTTTTTCATACTCAACATATGCGAAGTACTGAAAGCGGCGTTTGGTCACATTTGTCCCAAACAACCATGCAGTTTTCAAAATATCCCAAACATCCCAATTTAGAGGCCTGAGCCATATTTTGGAGCCAAATTCTGGCTCTCTGCACGTATTCGCTGTTTGAAATTACGGCTTTTTACACCCAACATATACCAAGTACTGAAAGCGGCAGTCAGTCACATTTTGCACAAACTCGCCTGCAGTTTTCAAAATATCCCAAATATTCCAATTTCGAGGCCTGAGCCATATTTTATAGCCAAATTCTGGCTCTCTGCACATATTCGCAGTTTGAAATTACGACTTTTTATACCCAACATATACCAAGTACTGAAAGCGGCGTTTGGTCACATTTGTCCCAAACCTCCCTCAGTTTTCAAAATATCCCAAATATCCCAATTTCGAGGCATGAGCTATATTTTCGACCCAAATTCTGGCTCTCTAAACGTATTCGCTGTTTGAAATTACGACTTTTTATACCCATCATATGCCAAGTACTGAATATGCATTTGGTCATATTTGTCATAAACCTCCCTGCAGTTTTCAAAATATCCCAAATATCCAAATTTCGAGGCCTCAGCCATATTTTGGAGCCAAATTCTGGCTCTCTGCACGTATTCGCAGTATGATATTTAGACTTTTTATACCCAACATATGCCAAGTACTGAAAGCGGCAGTGAGTCACATTTTGCACAAACTCCACTGCAGTTTTCAAATTATCCCAAACATCCCAATTTCGAGGCCTGAGCCATATTTTGGAGCCAAATTCTGGCTCTCTGCACGTATTCACAGTTTGAAATTACGACTTTTTCATACCCAACATATGCGAAGTACTGAAAGCGGCGTTTGGTCACATTTGTCCCAAACAACCATGCAGTTTTCAAAATATCCCAAACATCCCAATTTAGAGGCCTGAGCCATATTTTGGAGCCAAATTCTGGCTCTCTGCACGTATTCGCTGTTTAAAATTACGATTTTTTATACCCAACATATGCCAAGTACTGAAAGCGGCAGAGAGTCACATTTTGACCAAACGCCCCTGCAGTTTTCAAAAATATCCCAAATATCCCAATTTCGAGGCCTGAGCCATATTTTAGAGCCAAATTCTGGCTCTCTGCACGTATTCGCAGTTTGAAATTACGGCTTTTTACACCCAACATATGCCAAGTACTGAAAGCGGCAGTCAGTCACATTTTGCACAAACTCCCCTCCAGTTTTCAAAATATCCCAAATATCCCAATTTCGAGGCCTGAGCCATATTTTGGAGCCAAATTCTTGCTCTATGCACGTATTCGCAGTTTAAAATTACGACTTTTTATACCCAGCATATGCCAAGTACTGAAAGCGGCATTTGGTCACATTTGTCATAAACCTCCCTGCAGTTTTTAAAATATCCCAAATATCCAAATTTCGAGGCCTGAGCCATATTTTGGAGCCAAATTCTGGCTCTCTGCACGTATTCGCAGTATGATATTTAGACTTTTTATACCCAACATATGCCAAGTACTGAAAGCGGCAGTGAGTCACATTTTGCACAAACTCCACTGCAGTTTTCAAATTATCCCAAACATCCCAATTTCGAGGCCTGAGCCATATTTTGGAGCTAAATTCTGGCTCTCTGCACGTATTCGCAGTATGATATTTAGACTTTTTATACCCATCATATGCCAAGTACTGAAAGCGGCATTTGGTCACATTTGTCCCAAACCTCCCTGCAGTTTTCAAAATATCCTAAATATCCAAATTTCGAGGCCTGAGCCATATTTTGGAGCCAAATTCTGTCTCTCTAAACGTATTTGCAGTATGATATTACGACTTTTTATACCCAACATATGCCAAGTATTGAAAGCGGCAGTGTGTCACATTTTGCACAAACTCCCCTGCAGTTTTCAAAATATCCCAAACATCCCAATTTCGAGGCCTGAGTCATATTTTGGAGCCAAATTCTGGCTCTCTGCACGTATTCGCAGTTTGAAATTACGACTTTTTCATACCCAACATATGCGAAGTACTGAAAGCGGCGTTTGGTCACATTTGTCCCAAACCCCCCTGCAGTTTTCAAAATATCCCAAACATCCCAATTTCGAGGCCTAAGCCATATTTTGGAGCCAAATTCTGGCTCTCTGCACGTATTCACAGTATGAAATAACGACTTTTTTATACCCAACATATGCGAAGTACTGAAAGCGGCCTTTGGTCACATTTGTCCCAAACCCCCCTGCAGTTTTCAAAATATCCCAACCATCCCAATTTCGAGGCCTGAGCCATATTTTGGAGATAAATTCTGGCTCTCTGCACGTATTCGCAGTTTGAAATTACGACTTTTTATTTCCATCATATGCCAAGTACTGAAAGCGGCATTTGGTCATATTTGTCATAAACCTCCCTGCAGTTTTCAAAATATCCCAAATATTCAAATTTCGAGGCCTGAGCCATATTTTGGAGCCAAATTCTGGCTCTCTGCACGTATTCGCAGTATGATATTTAGACTTTTTATACCCAACATATGCCAAGTACTGAAAGCGGCAGTGAGTCACATTTTGCACAAACTCCACTGTAGTTTTCAAATTATCCCAAACATCCCAATTTCGAGGCCTGAGCCATATTTTGGAGCCAAATTCTGGCTCTCTGCACGTATTCACAGTTTGAAATTACGACTTTTTCATACCCAACATATGCGAAGTACTGAAAGCGGCGTTTGGTCACATTTGTCCCATACAACCATGCAGTTTTCAAAATATCCCAAACATCCCAATTTAGAGGCCTGAGCCATATTTTGGAGCCAAATTCTGGCTCTCTGCACGTATTCGCTGTTTAAAATTACGATTTTTTATACCCAACATATGCCAAGTAATGAAAGCGGCAGAGAGTCACATTTTGACCAAACGCCCCTGCAGTTTTCAAAAATATCCCAAATATCCCAATTTCGAGGCCTGAGCCATATTTTGGAGCCAAATTTTTGCTCTATGCACGTATTCGCAGTTTAAAATTGCGACTTTTTATACCCAGCATATTCCAAGTACTGAAAGCGGCAGAGAGTCACATTTTGCCCAAACTCCCCTGCAGTTTTCAAAAATATCCCAAATATTCCAATTTCGAGGCCTAAGCCATATTTTATAGCCAAATTCTGGCTCTCTGCAAGTATTCGCAGTTTGATATTACGACTTTTTATACTCAACATATGCCAAGTACTGAAAGCGGCAGTGAGTCACATTTTGCACAAACTCCCCTGCAGTTTTCAAAATATCCCAAACATCCCAATTTCGAGGCCTGAGCCATATTTTGGAGCCAAATTCTTGCTCTATGCACGTATTCGCTGTTTAAAATTACGACTTTTTACACCCAGCATATGCCAAGTCCTGATAGCGGCAGTGAGGCACAATTTGCACAAACTCCCCTGCAGTTTTTGAAATATCCCAAATATCCCAATTTCGAGGCCTGAGCCATATTTTGGAGCCAAATTCTGGCTCTCTGCACGCATTCGAAGTTTGAAATTGCGACTTTTTTTTACCCAACATATGCCAAGTACTGAAAGACGCGTTTGGTCACATTTGTCCCAATACCCCCTGCACTTTTCAAAATATCCCAAACATCTCAATTTCGAGGCCTGAGCCATATTTTGGAGTCAAATTCTGGCTTTCTGCACGAATTCGCTGTTTGAATTTACGACTTTTTATACCCAACATATGCCAAGTACTGAATGCGGCAGTGAGTCACATTTTGCACAAACTCCCCTGCAGTTTTTGAAATATCCCAAATATCCCAATTTCGAGGCCTGAGCCATATTTTGAAGGAAAATTCTTACTCTCTGCTTGTATTCGCAGTTTGATATTACGACTTTTTATACCCAACATATGCCAAGTACTGAAAGCGTCAGATTCACATTTTGCACAAACTCCCCTGCAGTTTTCAAAATATCACAAACATCCTAATTTCGAGGTCTAAGCCATATTTTGGAGCCAAATTCTGGCTCTCTGTACGTATTCGCAGTTTGAAATAACGACTTTTTTATACCCAACATATGCGAAGTAGTGAAAGCGGCGTTAGGTGATATTTGTCCCAAACCCCCCTGCAGTTTTCAAAATATTCAAACATCCCAATTTCGAGGCCGGAGCCATATTTTGGAGCCAAGTTCTGGCTCTCTGCACGTATTCGCAGTATGATATTTAGACTTTTTATACCCAACATATGCCAAGTACTGAAAGCGGCACTGAGTCACATTTTGCACAAACTCCCCTGCAGTTTTCAAAATATCCCAAACATCCCAATTTCGAGGCCTGAGCCATATTTTGGAGCCAAATACTGGCACTCTGCACGTATTTGCAGTTTGAAATTACGACTTTTTTATATCCAACATATGCGAAGAAATGAAAGAGGTGTTTGGTCACATTTGTCCCAAACCCCCCTGCACTTTTCAAAATATCCCAAACATCCCAATTTTGAGGCCTGAGCCATATATTAGAGCCAAATTCTGGCTCTATGCACGTATTCGCAGTTTAAAATTACGACTTTTTATACCCAACATATGCCAAGTTCTGATAGCGGCAGTGAGTCACATTTTGCACAAACTCCGCTGCAGTTTTTGAAATATCCCAAATATCCCAATTTCAAGGCCTGAGCCATATTTTGGAGCCAAACTCTGGCTCTCTGCACGTATTCGCAGTTTGAAATCGCGACTTTTATATACCCAACATATTCCTAGTACTGAAAGACGCATTTGGTGACATTTGTCCCAAATACCCCCTGCACTTTTCTAAATATCCCAAACATCTCAATTACGAGGCCTGAGCCATATTTTGGAGCCAAGTTCTGGCTCTCTGCACGTATTCGCAGTATGATATTTAGACTTTTTATACCCAACATATGCCAAGTACTGAAAGTGGCAGAGTCACATTTTGCACAAACTCCCCTGCAGTTTTCAAAATATCCCAAACATCCTAATTTCGAGGTCTAGGCCATATTTTGGAGCCAAATTCTGGCTCTCTGTACGTATTCGCAGTTTGAAATAACGACTTTTTTAAACCCAACATATGTGAAGTAGTGAAAGCGGCGTTTGGTCATATTTGTCCCAAACCCCCCTGCAGTTTTCAAAATATTCAAACATCCCAATTTCGAGGCCGGAGCCATATTTTGGAGCCAAGTTCTGGCTCTCTGCACGTATTCGCAGTATGATATTTAGACTTTTTATACCCAACATATGCCAAGTACTGAAAGTGGCAGAGTCACATTTTGCACAAACTCCCCTGCAGTTTTCAAAATATCCCAAACATCCTAATTTCGAGGTCTAGGCCATATTTTGGAGCCAAATTCTGGCTCTCTGTACGTATTCGCAGTTTGAAATAACGACTTTTTTATACCCAACATATGTGAAGTAGTGAAAGCGGCGTTTGGTCATATTTGTCCCAAACCCCCCTGCAGTTTTCATAATATTCAAACATCCCAATTTCGAGGCTGAGCCATATTTTGGAGCCAAATTCTGGCTCTCTGCACGTATTCGCAGTTAGATATTACGACTTTTTATACCCAACATATGCCAAGTACTGAAAGCGGCAGAGTCACATTTTGCACAAACATCCCTGCAGTTTTCAAAATATCCCAAACATCCTAATTTCGAGGTCTAGGCCATATTTTGGAGCCAAATTCTGGCTCTCTGTACGTATTCGCAGTTTGAAATAACGACTTTTTTATACCCAACATATGTGAAGTAGTGAAAGCGGCGTTTGGTCATATTTGTCCCAAACCCCCCTGCAGTTTTCATAATATTCAAACATCCCAATTTCGAGGCTGAGCCATATTTTGGAGCCAAATTCTGGCTCTCTGCACGTATTCGCAGTTAGATATTACGACTTTTTATACCAACATATGCCAAGTACTGAAAGCGGCAGAGTCACATTTTGCACAAACATCCCTGCAGTTTTCAAAATATCCCAAACATCCTAATTTCGAGGTCTAAGCCATATTTTGGAGCCAAATTCTGGCTCTCTGCACGTATTCGCAGTTTGAAATTACGACTTTTTACACCCAACATATGCCAAGTACTGAAAGCGGCAGTGAGTCACATTTTGAACAAACTCCCCTGCAGTTTTCAAAATATCCTAAATATCCCAATTTCGAGGCCTGAGCCATATTTTGGAACCAAATTCTGGCTCTATGCACGTATTCGCAGTTTAAAATTACGACTTTTTATACCCAACATATGCCAAGTCCTGATAGTGGCAGTGAGTCACATTTTGCACAAACTCCCCTGCAGTTTTTGAAATATCCCAAATATCCTAATTTCGAGGCCTGAGCCATATTTAGGAGCCAAATTCTGGCTCTCTGCACGTATTTGCAGTTTGAAATTACAATTTTTTATACCCATCATATGCCAAGTACTGAAAGCGGCGTTTGGTCACATTTGTCCCAAACCTCCCTGCAGTTTTCAAAATATCCAAAATATCCAAATTTCGAGGCCTGAGCCATATTTTGGAGCGAAATTCTGGCTCTCTGCACGTATTCGCAGTTTAAAACTACGACTTTTTATTCCCAACATATGCCAAGTCCTGATAGCGGCAGTGAGTCACATTTTGCACAAATTTCAATGCAGTTTTCAAAATATCCCAAACATCCCAATTTCGAGGCCTAAGATATATTTTGAAGCCAAATTCTGGCTCTCTGCACGTATTCGCAGTTTGAAATTACGATATTTTATACCCAACAAATGCCAAGTACTGAGATCGGCTGTGAGTCACATTTTGCCCAAACGCCCCTGCAGTTTTCAAAATATCCCAAATTACCCAATTTCGAGGCCTGAGCCATATTTTGGAGCGAAATTCTGTCTCTCTGCACGTATTCGCAGTTTGAAATTACGACTTTTTACACCCAACATATGCCAAGTACTGAAAGCGGCAGTGAGTCACATTTTGAACTCCCCTGCAGTTTTCAAAATATCCTAAATATCCCAATTTCGAGGCCTGAGCTATATTTTGGAGCCAAATTCTGGCTCTCTGTACGTATTCACAGTTTGAAATTACGACTTTTTATACCTATCATATGCCAAGTACTGAAAGCAGCAGTGATTCACATTTTGCACAAATTCCCTTGCAGTTTTCAAAATATCCCAAACATCCCAATTTCGAGGCCTAAGCCATATTTTGAAGCCAAATTCTGGCTCTCTGCACGTATTCGCAGTTTGAAATTACGACTTTTTTATACCCAACATATGCGAAGTACTGAAAGCGGCGTTTGGTCACATTTGTCCCAAACCCCCCTGCAGTTTTCAAAATATCCCAAACATCCCAATTTCGAGGCCAGAGCCATATTTTGGAGCCAAATTCTGGCTCTCTGCACGTATTCGCAATTTGATATTACGACTTTTTATACCCAACATATGCCAAGTACTGAAAGCGGCAGTGAGTCACATTTTGCCCAAACGCCCCTGCAGTTTTCAAAATATCCCAAATATCACATTTCGAGGCCTGAGCCATATTTTGGAGCGAAATTCTGGCTCTCTGCACGTATTCGCAATTTAAAATTACGAATTTTTACATCCAACATATGCCAAGTACTGAAAGCGGCAGTGAGTCACATTTTGAACAAACTCCCCTGCAGTTTTCAAAATATCCTAAATATCCCAGTTTCGAAGCCTGAGCTATATTTTGGAGCCAAATTCTGGCTCTCTGCACGTATTCGCAGTTTGAAATTACGACTTTTTTATACCCAACATATGCGAAGAACTGAAAGCGGCGTTTGGTCACATTTGTCCCAAGCCCCCATGCAGTTTTCAAAATATCCCAAACATCCCAATTTCGAGGCCGGAGCCATATTTTGGAGCCAAATTCTGTCTCTCTGCACGAATTCGCAATTTGATATTACGACTTTTTATACCCAACATATGCCAAGTACTGAATGCGGCAGTGAGTCACATTTTGCACAAACTCCCCTGCAGTTTTCAAAATATCCCAAACATCCCAATTTCGAGGCCTGAGCCATATTTTGAAGCAAAATTCTGGCTATCTGCACGTATTCGCAGTTTGAAATTACGACTTTTTTATACCCAACATATGCGAAGAACTGAAAGCGGCGTTTGGTCACATTTGTCCCAAACCCCCTGCAGTTTTCAAAATATCCCAAACATCCCAATTTCGAGGCCTGAGCCATATTTTGGAGCCAAATTCTGGCTCTCTGGACGTATTCGCAGTTTGAAATTACGATTTGTTATACCCAACATATGCCAAGTACTGAGATCGGCAGTGAATCACATTTTGCCCAAACGCCCCTGCAGTTTTTGAAATATCCCAAATATCCCAATTTAGAGGCTTGAGTAATATTTTGGAGCCAAATTCTTGCTCTCTGCACGTATTTGCAATTTGAAATTACGACTTTTTATACCCAACATATGCCAAGTACTGAAAGCGGCAGTGAGTCACATTTTGCACAAACTCCCCTGCAGTTTTCAAAATATCCCAAATATCCAAATTTCGAGGCCTGAGCTAAATTTTGGAGCCAAATTCTGGCTCTCTGCACGTATTCGCAGTTTGAAATTACGACTTTTTATACCCAACATATGCGAAGTACTGAAAGCGGCGTTTGGTCACATTTGTCCCAAACCTCCCTGCAGTTTTCAAAATATCCAAAATATCCCAATTTCGAGGCCTGAGCCATATTTTGGTCCCAACTTCTGGCTCTCTGCACGTATTCGCAGTTTGAAATTACGATTTTTTATACCCAACATATGCCAAGTACTGAGATCGGCAGTGAATCACATTTTGCCCAAACGCCCCTGCAGTTTTCAAAATATCCCAAATATCCCAATTTCGAGGCCTGAGCTATATTTAGAGCCAAATTAT